>NC_089581.1:110845576-110940813 GCF_019320115.1 Miscanthus floridulus | reverse complement strand
ACCCAACTTTGCTGGGATGAAATAGATCTAGAATTTTCTGGCATTCTCCGTAGATATAAAATTTTTCCCGTTTCGAGTTCGGATGCAAAAGTTATGACTGTTTTAAGGAAGCTGCTCGAATCAGGGATTTAGTGGACACAAGATGCAAACCGATGGTGATACGGAATAGCGGTGGGTGAAGGGATCAACACAAACTAGAAAAGAACACAATCTAAACCAGCAACAAGACTTTGACCTAGGACACAAACTCAACAAAGCGGACTCTGAAACTGAAATATGCAAAGGCTATGGCGCGGAAGGTTCTAGGATAGGAAATAAAAGTATGGCACTGGGCTATAGGACGAATGCGAAACTCTCAAACTAGGGAATAAAAGTGAACCTAACGGTATACCTTAGCTCTGATACCACTTAATAGAGACGGGGATCCCGATCTTCCGTCAGGTGATGGTAACTATCGTTGTGGCGGAGAATGACACACCGATCCGGCTTCAGATCGAAAGATCGAACCCTGCAATCTTAGCACCACAGCTCCTCTGGTTATCAACAAAGTCACGGACTAGGTTGACCTCGCTAAGAAGGCTAATCCCTGCCTGCGCAACGAAGAACACAAGCAAGAACAAGAAAGAACGCAACCAAATTATAGATGAAAGATTAATCTCACGAGTTGGGGTCTCACAAACCGAAGAACGGCGAAACTGTTTCTTGACAGAATAATCTAAGCAAAACCCCAAAACCTATGGCGGCGGCATATGATTATAAAGGTCTTAGGGTCGTCGCCTACCCTGGACACGCCCCCTAATGGGCCCAAACATGATACACGGTCCAACGGACCAAAAGAAGGTGTCGCAGCACCCTGGCAGATTCTGGACGTTGACTTGTTTCGACGATTCCCGTTGATTCTGAAGAGATTTTGACGTGAAACCACTTGGATTGGTTTTCTTATCAAATTATCTTTCCATCCATATGTGGATCATTGAAAACGGAGTCCAGATGCGTCCTGGGTGACCAGTTTAAGGCAGACTGGTCCTGGATTCTGAGGCAGACTCGAACTTGAGTTGCTTTAGGCCTCCACCTCGGGGACTCAAACCGAATTAGCCTCGGGCCTCCTTCTTGACTTGGACACCCTTGCTGGCCTCCTTCTCCTCCATCCCATGCACCAAACATGGTCATATGCATGGGTGTCATGTCCTCATCAGTCTGCACCTATAGAATATGGCCACCGTGGTCATGTGGATGGAGCTTAGCAGAGACCCTTGGCCATGGGGGGAAAAGGACGACCACCTGGTGAAAGGTCCTAATATGACTAGAGAGGGGTGAATAGCCTATTTAAAAATCTATAAGATCACTAGAGCATTTTGATTAGTATGACAAATAGCTAAATGCAAACTTGCTCTAGCTCTACAAGGGTTGCAAACCACCTATCCAATAATTCCAGTTACTATAATCAATAGGCACACAAATGGTTAAGTCACTACTCACTAAGAGCTCTCACACTTGCTACACTAAAGAGCTCCACTAGATGATCTTAATCTACAAAGCAAGCTCTCAATTCTAGATACACTAAAGAGCTTACTACAACTAGTTTTGCGGGAATGTAAACGAGTGAGTAGGGTGATTATACTGCCGCACAGAGGAGTGAACCAATCACAAGAGGAATACCAATTCAATCACTGGGAGAATACCAAAGGGCAAGAGATAACCAATTTCTCTCCCGAGGTTCACGTGCTTGCCGGTACGCTAGTCCCCGTTGTGTCGACCAACGCTTGGTGGTTCGATGGCTAAGGGGTGTTGCACGAACCTCATCCAGATAATTGGACACCGCAAGAACCTACCCACAAGTGAGATAACTCAATGACACGAGCAATTTACTAGAGTTGCCTTTGACGCTCCGCTAGGGAAGGCACAAGACCCCTCACAAGCAACCGATCGAGGCCGGAGACAATCACCAACTCCGCTCAACGATCCTCCAATCACCGGGCCGTCTAGGTTTCAGCAAACACCAAGAGTAAGAAGCTCACAACCAGCCCAAATCACCCAACTAGTGCCACAAGATGATGCAACTCAATGCAATGCACTAGAGGCTCTCCAATCTCACTCAAGATGATGAAATCAAATGAACAAGTGAGTGGAGTGCATTGCTTAGCTTCCAAAGGGTGTGCACAAGTGTATGAGGTGCCAAGAGAGTGGCCAAGGCCGGCCACTAGCTCTATTTATAAGCCAACAAGCAAATAGAGTTGTTACCCCTTTGAAGTTGTTTCTGCGAGGGCACCAGACAGGGTGACAATGCCCCCAACAGTCGAATTCCAATGGTCGACCAATGGCTAGTTGGTCACTGGACAAAGTGACGGTGGCACCACCATGGGGGTGGTTGTGACCACCCAGCTGAGCTCCCGAAAAACACCCCTCTCTAGATAATTAGGGCGGTGCACCGCCACCTCATGGTGGTGACTAGGGCGGTGCCCCCGTGGCCCCAACTCTAGTTCTGCCAGCCTCGGGTGAAAAGAGGCGGTGACATTAGACAAGGGCAATGGTGCCCATGGTGGTGCACCGCCGAGCACAGGGCGGCGTAAACCGACATGTCCGGTGACCACCCCAACTCAACAGCTCTCGGCCTCGGTCAGATGGGCACCGCCATAGGTAGGGCGGTGCACCGGACAGGGGGCGACGGTGCCACCTAGGCACCTCCACTAGCTCTCTGAGTTACAAACTTTTGCACGATTCGATCCAACTTGAGCTACTCCCCACAAGCGATGCTAATTCTCAAAAACATGTTAAAGCCACGTTAGCATTTCTCAAAACATTTTTGATAAATATTTTTGCTTGGTCTCCAAAGTGCACTAGGCCTAAATGCAATGCATGAAGTCCAACACCTAGTGGCACTAGATGACCGAATTATCTAGTTAAGAACCACTCTTAATAGTACGGCCATCTACCCTAAACGTGATCATACTCTCAAAAGTGTCTTGATCACCAAAACAAAACCCCTATTTATACCTTTGCCTTGATCTCTATAGGGTTTTATTTTTCTCTTTCTTCTTTTTCAAGTTGAGCACTTGATCATCATCACATGTGGCTATCTTATCATTTCATGTGATCAACATCACCATTTGAGTGCCACCATGCTTCACAACTTGGATTGCACCAATCTAATTCATATCACAATTTATTACAAAGGTTAGTGCATAGGTTTCATCAATTATCCAAATCCAAACTAGGGCTTTCAGCTGGGCTAAGGGCACCGGCCGCGGCGGCTGCATCCACGCGCATGCGCGCTCGCCCAGGCCGGGACAACGGCGGCACTGGCCGGTCGGGCCAAAGTGGTGCCCGAGACCAGGCTGAGCACAGTTGTGCCAGTGACGAGCAACGCCGGCCACAGGGCTTTGATTGCGGGGCCGGTACACGGCGGCTGCTCGACGGAGACAGGGAGGATCCGTGGGGCGACGACTACCGGCGGTGTGGGGCCCGGATGGCCGGACATGAAGGAGCTCTATGTTTGTCCATGGAGGTTTGCCGGAAAAGAGAAATACAAGGGGACGGGTCATACGAGAATGGATTGATACACAGAAAGACACCATAGCATCGAGAACGACGAGACAAACCCCATGGTAGTGTTGGTTTTCGCCAGAGATGATCGTGGTGACCGAAAAAGGTCACTGGAGTTGTAGGGTTTTTGAAAACTTCAATTTTAGATCTACGGAGATAGGAGCGGCAGCTGCGCACACGAGCTGTACTTTTGGAACCAGTGCATATATATTGCGGGTTTTAGACCGATGGAAAATGAGATATTTTATTATTTTCATAATTAATTAATTTTGCGAATAAAATAATTCTAGAAAAGTTCAGAATCAAAGTTTAGGCCGCGAAAAATACTCCGAAAGAACATTTTAGAACATGATGAACCCAGATAAAGTATTTGAAGCATATGAAAAGATATTTTGGAGCATCTAAAAATTAGATTGTGCATGCAGAAAAGTGGGAAAAGTTCCAAAAAAAAAGTTGAAGACATGCCGGAGAAGGAGGGTCGACTTAGTACACGCGCTTTGAAAACTTTACTCACTCGCAACACAAAGTCAAGCAGCAAACATCATAACAACCAAGCCCCTCGAATTAATTTAGAAAAATTTGAAAACCCACATTTTTCTATAATTAAGTTTGTGCGAACTTATACTAATCTTGGGAAGTTTTATCCAAATACTAAAATCATTCAGTTTATTTAGTGTTTTCTATTCACAATCCAAAGTTGGAAATTTTGAGGTGTGACACGTGGTGTTTCCTTTTCATTTGGTATGATACTTTGCAGGGCCTGAAATGTTGGTTTCCTGCTATCGTTGGTACTTTCCTATATTTGTTGGTACTTAACGTAATGCAAGCTTTACTTTTTATTTAGAATTTTTGTATATTCTATTCTACTATAATAGAACAATTCAAATTACGCTCAGTTCACCAAGAAAATTATCCCCCATTAAGATGACTTTTCCTCCGTACACACCAGTTTGTACACCCAGAAAAACCCTCACACGATGATCCAACGATCTACGTCTAATGTCGAGGCTTCACCAACATCCTGTGGATGATCTAGATCTAATGTCGAGGCTTCACCAACATCCCTTGGCCATGGAGAATTCTAGGCTTCAACGCGACTCTGTCCAGGCTCCGCGCCCGGGCTGCACCGCCCCCGCGCACACCCTCGGCGGCCAGGGATCGAATCCCATGCCCCAGCGCCTCGTGAAAAATAACTCCTCTTACTGGTTCGGTTTCTTTTTTTTTCATTCCTTCCTGCGTCGGCGTGAGAACGGGGCTCACGACGGCGCTCCCTCGCGCATCGGGGCTGGCGGCGACGCTCCTTCCCGCTCCTCCACGGCCGGCGGGCTCCCGCGCCTACCCCCTGCCCCCGTTCTCTCGTCTCCTGCTGCCTGAGGTGGCCCGTGGCCCCTTTCTTCGGCCGTGGCTCCGCTCGACCAGCCTAGGGTTTCAGGCCGGTGGCTGGGAAGGCTTCGCGGCACAGATCGGCACGGCCTGGGCAGGGTGGTGCACGGTGCTGCCGCCGGGGCCAGAGGCGGGGAAGCTGCGGCGCCACAGATTGTCGGGGGCTCGGCCGAGGTGGCGTGGCCGACCGGAGCTGCCGACGCCGGAGGCGGGTCGAGGCCAGGTGCAGCACGTCGAGCGTCTTGGGTGTGTGCACAGGCGGCGGAGATGTTGACGGAGTCCGAGACGAGCGCCAAGGGCCTGGGGAGGCGGGGCTGCGTCATTGCCAACCTCAAGTGCACCGATGCCCAGGTTGCTGCTTCAGTTCTCTACTTCTGCTGCTTGGTGTGATAGGAATGCTGCAGTTCAGTCTTCAGCGCTAAACTTCTAATGGCCTTTGACTTGCTTATGCTGCTTGGCACGTAGGGTAGACGGGACTGATGGGGAAGACGCTCCTGGAGTTCCAGCCCAACATAGGCGATGTTCTCCCGTCTCACAAGGTGGGGCTGCTGTCTTTCGCCCTCTCTTTTGGTTGCCTGCTGTCGTGTCATTAGGGTTAGGAATTCAGACTTCTATGCAAATGAGCTCTGTATCACTTGCGGTTGTAGGTATTGTGACGACTGCCGTCTCATTCAATCATACATTATATACATAATCATGCTTTACTGTGCGATAACAGTGTATTTTTATTTTCTCCGTCTAATAAAAATCGTGGCAAAGCTTTTGCCGTCCCTTCAAAAAAACAGTGTGACATAGGAAAGACTCACAAGTTCCATTATATTCACAAGATGTTGATTGAAAACATGTTCATGTTCACTGGGACTGATAATTCTAGCTTTCCTTTTTCATTCTACTGCAGTTTGGAACACATGATGTGGTTACCCTGAAGCCAAATAAGGCAGATGCCGGATCTGCTTCGCTTGGTCAAGATGTAGTTTATCGCTTAAAGCTACACTCATGTCATCGAATGCTTCTGGGAATTTAAGGTTGTTTTGCTCTGTGTGTAGGAGTAATAATATTAATTTTGTTTATTAACCAACATGATTCTTCCATTACTGTTGCTTTTGATGACATTCCTGAAGATGGTTTAAATGTCCCTCTGCGTCTTAAGAAGCTTGCAAATGACGTACTATGACATTTTGCAGCATTCCATGCTTTCTCCTGATAATCACAGCATTTTGAGCTCATAATTGCACTTCTTTGTTTGTAACGTCATATTGTCCATGTTTGTTAATTGCTGGTTACATTGACCTACAGTTTGAGTATACCTCCTTCATTGTCAATTTTCTCCTTGTGCACTTTAGATTTTACTGGCTACAGCCGGCGGTGTGCGTGCATGTATTGGATTGGCACGGTAGTGCCGTTGGCCACCGGTCCGGCCTGGTGGCTCCATCTGTAGAACCGTGCCTCAGACATTCCTAGATACGGTTTTTTTTTTTTTTTTTTTGCTTGAGATTGGGGATGATAGAGCAAGGCTTAGCATTTTTCAAAACCCAATGTTGTCTTAAGACAATACAGATCCACTGGTCAAGCATATTGGGTGCATCACAGACCTTCCCTGGTACGTTTTTGTGCTTGAGATGGGGGATACTAGACTTCCAAATAGATTGTGGAGGTGATTTTGCATTGCTTTTTGGATAGTTAATTGCTATGTGTAGGAGTACATGACATTTTTGGCATGCAGATCTTGTGCTTACTGTTTGGATAGATGCGTGAATGTCTGCTTGATGAAATTGATGGGAAATTATCAGAGCATCAGGAGCTTGAACTGCATCTTAGTGTTGGCCCGATTGGATCTCATATTCAGATTTGTAACTATCAGAGGGCAGCTTGGCCCTTGGCCGCTTGGATTGAATGGAAAATGCAATGGCCTATTTACAATGACACTCTTGCTCTTTATAGGCAAAGGGGATTCCCACTTGCTACAGCATATTATAACCACTAAAGTGAATGCTGAGCATATTCCTAACACTTAGGCTTGGAAGCCAAGGAAAGTAAAAAGTACAGGAAAAGTAAGATACAAGTGCTTTAGCACTAGGCTTATCTATCAATCTCTCCCTAAGCCTTGTGCTGAGCACTAGAGGTGATCTGCTGTAGCCCAATCCTCTCCCTCATCTCCTGGAACTTGGCCTTCCCTAGTGACTTGGTGAGAATGTCAGCCAGCTAATCAGTAGTGGCAATGTGGCTGGCCTTGATACTTCCGTCCTCCAAGCAATCTCTGATGAAGTGGTACTTGATACGGATATGCTTGCTTCTTTCATGGAAGATAGGGTTCTTGGCCAGAGCTAGACCAGACTTGTTGTCCACCTTCAGCTCAACCACATCCACCTTCTTGCCAAGGAGCTCTGCCAGCATCCTTGACAGCCACAGCGCATGTGTTGCGGCAGTGGTGGTGGCGATGTACTCCGCTTCACAACTTAAGAGGGCCACCACCTTCTGCTTGAGGGACTGTCAACTGACCAAGCAATCACCGAGGAAGAACATCATCCTGGTTGTGCTCTTGCTAGTATCCACATCGCCGGCGTGGTTGCTGTCGTAGTAGCCGACGAACCGCGCCGTGTCTAGGGCCCTTCCATAGTGAAGACCGTAGTTGAGGGTGCCCGCCACGTAGCGCAAGATTCGCTTGATGGCCTACAGATGCTCCATGGTCGGCCGCTCCATGAATAGGCTCATGTACCCGACGGTGAATGCGATGTCCGGCCAGGTATGGACTAGGTAGCGCAAGCTCCTGATCAGCCACTGGTAATGGGTTGGATCGACCTCCTCCGCCTTGCTCTCCCGACTCAGCTTGAGCTTCTCCTCCATCGGGGTGTGGGTCGGATTGTAGCCTGTCATGTCACCGAGCTCGAGGATGCGCTTGGCGTAGTGGGTTTGGCGAAGGACGATCCTGGTGGCATCCTAGCGCACTTCGATGCCGAGGTAGAAGCAGAGGAGGCCGAGGTCGCTCATGTCGAATGCCTTCTTCATCTGCGCCTTGAACACCTCTGCCTTCTGCTCTTCAGCGCCGGTGATGATGAGGTCATCAACACAGAGGTCAACCAGTAGAACGTTGCGTCTGCTGCCCCACCGATACACCGTCATCTCATACACGCTCTGCTTGAAGCCCATCTTCTTGAGTGTGGCATCGAGCTTTGTGTTCCAGGCGCACGGTGCCTGACACAGGCCATAGAGTGCTTTGCGCAGGCGGTACACCTTCCCCTCTTCTCCAGCGACAGCGTAGCCAGGTGGCTGGCGCATGTAGACCTCCTCCTTGAGGTCGTCGTTGAGGAAAGCGGACTTCACATCCATGTGGTGGACTTGCCACCACTCTTGAGCCGCCAGCGTGAGGAGGACACAGACTGACTCCATACACGCCACAGGGGCGAAGGCATCATCGTAGTCGATCCCCTCCTGTTGAACGAAGCTACGCACCACCAGCCATGCCTTGTGCTTGATCACCACGCCCAGCTCGTCCTTCTTGAGCTTGAACACCCACTTTAGGGTCATAGGGCGGTGGCCGTCAGGCAGTGGCACCTACTCTAAAGTGATGTTCTGCTCGATGAACTTGAGCTCCTGCTCGATCGATGCCCACCACGCTAGATCACCCTACGCCTCAGCATAAGTGGTCGGCTCACCGGCGTGTGTCAGATGAAGCTGGGCGAAGAGCCTCTCGGGTTGGTCCGGTGAAGACTGGTCATCAAGAATGCATGCCACCATGTGGTATCGCAGAGGCTCATCATCGTAGTAGGCATCCAGGCAGTCTTCATCATCCTCCAGCGATGTGGCATACTCGACCTTTGGTTGCCCTACATGCGCTGGTGTCGCAATGAGCGAGGTAGAAGACACTAAGAAGGTTGGCTGCTATGCTAGAGAGATTGGCTGCGATGATGTAGAGGTTAGAGAGGTCGGCTATGGTGCTGGAGAGGTCGGAGCTGCTACCATTGGACTGCCGACCACCGTCGATGAGCTATCGAGCTCCCTCGGATTTGGTGATGGCAAACGAGGTGGAGTTGGTGAAGAGGTCGGCGCTGGTGATGAAGACCCATACATTGATGAAGATGCACCTTGTGCTTCCTCAGCACCTCCAGCCCATGTGTACTCGATGGTGAAGTCACGAAGCACGGTCACTGACCCATCATCCACCGCCTTGTCCCATGCCTAGTCGCATCCTTCATCAAACACGATGTCACGCGCCACATGCACATGTCGTGTCATCGGGTTGAGCATGAGGTAGGCCTTACCCCCTCTACGTAGCCGATAAAGACCCCGGCGAGCTACCATCATCGAGGTTGCCGACGTGGGTCAGCCCCTTGATGAAGACAAGCCAGCCAAAGATGCGTGCCCACCGGCTTGTGACCATGCCAGACCTCATATGGCATCTTGCCGTCGAGCACACTGGTCGAAGAGCAGTTGAGCAGGTGTACGGTGGTCATCACGGCCTCTCCCCAGTAGACCATCGATAGGCCACACTATTTGAGGAGCACACACTCCACTGCCGCCACCTTCTGATTATGGTGCTCGACCATGTCATTCTACTATAGTGAGTAGGGCATGGAGTAGTGGTGCTGAATCCCCTCGTCAGCACAGTATGCTACGAACTCAGTTGTCATGAATTCACCATCGTTGTCTGTGTAGAGCACCGAGAGCTTTCGACCGCACTCCTTCTCTATGGCTACTTGGTGGCACTTATTGGCATCCGCAGCTGCTGCCTTGGAATCAAGCAGCACGGCCCACATATAGCGGGTGGCGTCATCGATGAGCAGTAGGTAGGAAGCAGCGCCGACCTCCAGGAGTGGCCAGTGACACTGGACTGTAGAGGTCACCTGCACCAGCTCGACCTGCTCAGTGGCATGGTAGGAGGCTTGACGTGGGAAGGGTCAACGCTTCAACTTGGTCCCCACACAGGTGTGATAGAGCTAATCAAAGTGGTCAATGTAGGGCATGCCACGGACCATCTCCTTCTTGCTGAGTTGCCTTAGGGCTTCGAAGTGAAGGTGCCCAAAGCGCTCGTGCCAGCACCACGCCTCATCATCCCAGCGCGCGGCAAGGCAAAGGGGGTGCGCCACCTATATATGGAGCACATAAAGGCGATTGCTTTATCAGTTCACCTTAGTGAGAAGACGGCGACCTCTATCCTAGATGCACAGCATGCCGTCCTCAACCTCCACCCACAAGCCATTCTCATCTAGCTGCCCAACGCTGATGATGGATTTATTCAAGGCCGAGACATAGTACACCCTGGTGAGAAGACGGTGCTCCCCCATCTTGGCCTTGAAGATGACCGAGTCGATGCCCTTGATCTCGACGGTAGAGGCATCACTGAAGTTGACGGAGCCCTTCACGTCGGAGTCCAGGTCAGAGAAGAACTTGCATCGACTAGTCATGTGGTGCATCACATCGGTGTCAAGGTACTAGCCATCGATCTTGTCATCAGCGACACCTATGTTGAGGAAGGCATGGGCGCGCAGTTCATTGAGGTGGAGCTCAGCGGAGCCAGCCGACCTGGAAAGGGGAAAGCTTGGACCTTTCACCCCCTCCCATATGTCATGCTGTAGCTCGACGCACCCGTGCACCAGGAACAGGGTGGCATCCTGCTCTTGTGCTTGCGCGACATGAGCCTACCCTCGTGGTGTGGAGGAAGGTGGATGTCCTTGGCCCAGTGGTTAGTCCTGCCACAGTTGTTGCAGGTGTCATCCTGGGTCACCTTGCACTCACCGGTGGCACCGCCATCAGCGCCGACCTGGCCCCAGGTCCCTTCTCCTCCTTCTTACCGCCGTGTGGATGCTGGCAGTGCTCCTTGGAGCTAGACGAACCAGACGGTCCTCCTCCTTCTTCTTATCGAAGGCGTGCCACTGCTCCATCATGTACATCAGCTTGCCTCTAGCGGTGCTCAGCTCAGTGTGAGGCCCCTCCTCATGGTCCTATATAGCCTTGAGCCTCCCAGTCACATCCTCCATGGTAAGCTGCTCGAAGTCGAGGAGTGTCTCGATCGACATGACAATCTGCGCATACTTCCTCAGCATGCAGCGGAGGAATTTCTCCACCATGCGCTCCTCCGAGAGGTTGGTGTTGTCGTTGCGCTCCATCTGCTCCATCAGATTGGTAAGACGAAGGGCAAAGTCCTCGACTTGCTCACCAGGCTGAAAGGCAAGGCCTTCCCACTCCCCTTGGAGGCACTGCAACCTCAACATGCATACTGTGGTGATTGATTCCCACACCATCTTTGTCATAGCCTTTTTGGCGAGGGAGGCACCAAGCTCGGTGGGGATGATAGCGCACAATGCCTCAAGCACCCAACGATCATTGTCATAGTCAACGCCGCCTCCCACAGCCATTAGCCCTACAGCTTGACCTTCATCAGTAGGCTCCACTCATGGTAGTTCAACTTGGTGAGCATCAGCCAGGGCATTCCTGCTCCAAAGTCATGGTAGATTGTCTACAGCACCAAGGAGCAGCCACGCCGACCCGATGCTGCTCTAGTGACGGCATCTGGCGGCAGCGCCTGACCAGGCTACACGATCCACCAGCTAGCTCCGGCTCTCGCTCCATCTCGATGTACAGTGCAATGGTCGCGGCTACCGTGACCTAGGCCACAGCCACTGCCTGCCTGGTCATCTCGGCCACCGCCACTGCCACTGCCTCTGTGGTAGCTAGGCGCATCATGTGATCATTGGCTCTAGCACCCATGGCGGCGCACGCTCTCGTGACCTGGCTGGTAGTGGACATGGTGCTCGCTCACTCAAGAACTCTCTTGGCTCTGATACCAAATTGTTGGCCTGATTGGATCTCAGATTTAGATCTGGAACTACCAAAGGGTAGCTTGGCCCTTGGCCGCTTGGAATAAATGAAAAATGCAATGGCCTATTTTTACAATGACACTCCTATAAGGGACTGTGATGCCTAAGAGGGGGGATGAATTAGGCAACTTAAAATTCTACTTCTAAACTATGGCCTCTAATTTCACCTAGTCAAAGCCTATGCAAAAAAGATAAACTATCTAATTGTGCAACTACGGTTTTGCTAGTGTGTTGCTATCTCTACCGCAAAAGGAGTTATGCAAACAATGTAGATGCAGAAGCTAAAGAGTAAGGTAGAGATATGCAAATTCTCGTCGACAACTCCGATATTTTTACTAAGGTATCGAGAAGCGCACAAGCTTTCCCCTAGTCCTTGTTGGAGCCCCTCACAAGGAATCCCTCGCAAGAGCCAAGCTTCTGGTCAGGTAACTCTATGGATAGCCCTGGGCCTTTCCCATGCGCAAGTGGGTCTCTGGTGTGCCTTCCGGCAAGCCTCTCCCGGACCGCTCCCCGCTGTCTTCACTATGAAGCTTCCAGGCGAACCACCGCGGGCCTTGTTCCCTATGGTACACGGTGGTGGCCACACCACAAATGTTGTTGGTGTGATCTCGCAATACTACAAGCCCCTCCGATGTACAACAATTGGTGCGCGCAAGCACCGAGAGATAAGAGGTATACAAACCTCACTAAACACTAGGCCTAAACCTAGAGCAAGCGTATAAGCGGTGGTCTAATCAACCTAAGCACTTCGCAAAGCACCTACACTAATCACCTAATGAATCACTAAGCACTATGCAAGTGGAGATCACTAAAATGGTGTATCAACACCCTTGATATGTTTCCTCAGTTCTCCACATCTCAAATGGAGGTTGGGGGTCTAATTATAAGCCCCATGGAGAAAGTAGCCATTGGTGATGAAACCCAGCTTTCTGCTAATGGCCGGACGCTGCTATCGTCCTGACCGGACGTGTCTGGTCGTCCCGACCATGAGCGCACGCATAGTGATTGGACACACTGCCGAGTCTGGTCATCACCGACTGGACGTGTCCTGTTGCATTTGTGCCACTCTGGAACCTCTCTGGACATGATCGGACACTGCACTTTGTGCGTCCGGTCATCCAGTGCCGCTGCGTTCGGTCCTCACTGAGTTGTTGTCGTGATGATGAACAGAGAAGTCCGTGCGTTCGGTCACTGCCTCGCTCAGCATCCGGTCACTATTGTCGAGCAACTGATCGGACGCGTCTGGTCCTCATAGGGATGCGTCTAGTCACCTCTGTTGAGCTCCTTTCTTCATGATCTTGTGTTTGGCTTGGTTCCCATCTTCTTGCTTGGACTTTGTTTGATATCTTAGGTCTTCTCTTATGCTTTTGGGGTATTCCTTATGGTGTTGATCGTGGGATCATCATGTCGCCTTCGTCCAAGTCACGTCTTGCACCCTATTGAACTACAAAACAATTACTTGCAAATTCATTAGTCCAATTTGGTTGTTGTTGGGTTCATAAACCCAAGGTCCCTCGCGGACCGGCTTCCCCACAAAAGGTTGGCCCAAGCAGACAGCACGCAACTCATGGGCTAGCCCAAATACCTGAGCGACAGGCTAGAGGAGTGATCTAATCTCTGACCAAAAGGTCAGGCCGAGGAGGAACAGCACCTGTTTTCTGACTCTGGCCCACCTCTCTGATCGGAGCACTCGGTTCGGTCACCAGCCCACCTCCGGATGGCCTCTTCGACCGGAAGGCCTGGCCAAAAGCACCGCATCCGACTCCGACCCCACACTCTCCGACCGGGGATACGCCCGGCCCCTGCTCACCGCTCTTCTCCGACTGGCATGATCAGAGCCGACTAGGATCAAACGCCCGGGGATGCCCACTCGGTAGGGACCAGAAGACATGTGGAGAAAAGCAAGGCAAGGCGCACAAGTCAAACCATGGCACTAGGGACCATACCCTACATGGAATAGTACTCTGTAACCACCCTAACACAAACAGTGTTGTAGGCGCCTAAATTTCCCCTATAGTATTGTGGGCGCCATTAAACTCCCATACGGTAAGGCTCCCCCACATGCCTCTAGGCATCGATAGTGTTGTGGGCACCGGGATTTACCGTACCGAGTGCACATGGTGAAACTCCTCACATATCTCTAGGCATCAATAGTGTATGCAGGTACCAACATCTGCCATACCCAAACAAACCGACAGAACCTCCCATGTGCATCTGACATCCAACAGTGTTGTGGGCACCTACCATCATCTTATACCCGTCGGCATGAGCAACAAGGCTTAGAAGCATTCATACTCTCCCCCTCTCACCTATAAGGCCATCCCCTTCATCTATAAAAGGGGATGCACTCTCTCCCAATAGACCAAGTTGATTCAAGCTCAGTCCCTTTAGATTTATTAGATCGATCAAGTTCACTAGCTCACAACCACAGAACCGCCAGGTTCAGACCTCAAGCGCACGCTTGAACACTTAGCTCATAGCGGAGCTCCTATCGCTCTTGGTCCTTCCGACCGGACCTCTTGTACACCCCATCTTTCTCCTTCTCATTTGTAACCCCATTGCAGACTTCGAGCACCTAGGCTCAGGAATAAAGTCATCGACCGACTCAAACTGGACGTAGGGCACGTTGCCTAAATCAGTATAAACCCTGTGTCATTGAGTGTTTGGCCACCTCCGATCACAACGTATGGCAAAACAACAAATATTTCCATGTTGGCCACTTTCTACACCGATAGTTGGCGCCATCTGTGGGGAAGACGTTGTACGTTCAACACTTTTTGGTCATCGGATGGCCCACTTTTCTACCACCCTCGCCATGGTGGGCTCAGCGATACAATTCGCCTTGGCTCGCTCAAGTTTCCTGCACTCTCACCTGTTGGGATGTTGGTTCCACCAGTCTTTGGGCCATCCTAGGCCTTCCTCTTCGGAAGCCTAGACTTCGTCGCTGACCGGCTTGGCGTACTACATCTCCACGAGGAGGCTCACGTTCTAGCACCCGTTGGAGGGGCGCCCTCCATTGACTTAGGATGCACAACTTCAACAACGCGGCATCTGCACTTCATTCCGAGCAAACTCTCTACTCAAACCCCACTGTAAGTAATATGTGTATTGTTATTTACTCTTTATTTACTATGTCCCACCAATCATCTAGAGGGATCGTATCACCCAAACTCTCTGCACAAACACCGTACGATCGGTTCCCCTATGGCCTCGTGTCCTCCGTGAATGCATACACTCGGGGGCTCCGAAGGATGCTGGAGCCATCCCCCCTCGCATCCGAATTCATGGGAATGGCAGGCTACATTCTTGCCACTTTCTACAAACTCCTGGATGATGAGGGCGAGAGCGATGGTTCTAGCATCAGCGACATGGCACCCCGCCACCGTCTGTCCTAGGAGTGCGCTATGGCAGACGATCCAGGACAACCACCAGTGGTTGTGGAGTCTACATAGATTCACACCCCTTCGAACCTACATCCGAGGGACCTCGCATCTGTGTAAGCGCACACCGAGGAATTACGACAACGGCGGTAGAACCAGCCGCCACCTGCGTCGATGTAGTCGGTACAGCATGTTGCGCCCCCATGTGCATGGCCCGGCGGGTGGCACCTAGGGTCACGCCCGTTAGGTCCAACATGACATCATGAACAAGGGGAACGATCTCCCACAATTTGCTCAGGCTGGCTAAACATCGTTGTTGTGGCAATGCTTCTGCACGGCATTCACGAGCCCGTTGACCCCCAGGAGCGGGCAGTCTACCAGAACCTCTGGGTTCTAGTAGAAGCCGCCATTGTTCAATAGGCGGAAAGCTCCGTGTTGTGACTCCGACACATGCCCTCTCTCCCCACTGAGGGGATAGGGATGTGCCAGATGGATCGCTCCATTCGCTCGCCGCTACAGCCATTAGGCGTGGCTCGAGGGGCGGCAGCCATGCCATGGTCTGACCTGGTGCCTGCTCCACACCGACCACCGGTACACGAGCAGCTCGATCCGCACCAGGACGCTCATAGTATCATTAGCAACCAGCACTAGGCCAAACATGATGATGATGTCCACCATGCAGTGACAAGAGCAGGCAACACGGATCCTAGCCGAACCATCGAGGGGAGCGGTGAAACGTGCCCCAGGCATGGTCACTAGCCAGACGACTAGAGTCCCAGCCCTGAGGGCCCAGGACCATGGGCCTTTAGCCGGCTTATCCAGAGAGCATCGTTCCTACAGCGTTTTCGACTAGCCACCAACATCACCAAATAAACCGGGGAGACAAACCTAGGCATTTGGGTCGAAGACTTTCGGCTCGCCTACCGGGCCGAAGGAGTGGATGATGACTATTTCATCATTCAATATCTTCCCATTTGCATGGGGGGAATATGTTCGGGCACGGCTTAAATTCCTCCCGCACGACAGCAACCGTGACTAGGCGGACCTCAAGAGGGTCTTCGTCAGAAATTTCTAGGAGACATATGTCTACCCTAGAAACTCCTAGGACCTCAAGAGCTACCAGCAAGAGCCTAGCGAGACCCTGTGGGATTACATCTGTAGGTTCTCCCAACGATGCAACTCCCTCACTGATGTTGTCAACGCAGACGTCATCAGCACATTCCTCTCTAGGACGAACTACGAGTCCCTGATCCACAAGCTTGGCTACCTAAAACCCCATACCACCCGCGACCTACTCAACGTCGCCACTAACCATGCCTCTAGTGATGAGGCGGTCGGAGCGGTCTTCAGCAAAGGCTAGGACAAAGGCAAGGCCAAGCGTGTGGACCAAGATGAGGCCCCTCCACACAGAGGGGTAAGAAAAACAACACGATGGTCGCTGTGGCTGATCGCACGGGCAAGCAGCCCCAACAGGGGCTGCCTGACCACTTCAACAAACTCATGGATAGTCCGTGCACCAACCACGCCTACCCCATCAAACACCTCTACAAGGACTGCGAGCTCCACAAACATTTCCTCCGATAGGCCGGTGGGCCAAAGGAGGGAGACGACAAAGAGGCGGCAGCCAAGAAAGGAGGCACCGCAGGTAAGGACAGAGATGGCTTCCTTGAACCTAAGGAGTGTATCATGATCTTCGATGGGTCGGACGCCATCTGGATGAAACACCAATACAAGGTGCGCTATAGGGAGGAATGCGCCGCTGAGACGGACGTCCCCTCCTTCCTCAGCTGGTCGGAATCTCTGATCACCTTCGATCAGAGGGACCACCCCTCCCACATCACAAGACCTGGACGCTACCCGCTCGTCATCAACCCTACATCCGCAAGAAGCACCTCACCAAGGTGCTGATGGACGGAAGTAGCGGCCTCAACATTCTCTATGTCGACACCCTCGACGCCATGTGCATTCCCCGGTCAGAACTCTGCCTAGCGGGTTCTCCATTCCACAGGGTGATCTTGGGAGCGCAGGCATACCCACTTGGGCAGATCGATCTTCCCATCATGTTTGGCAAAAGAGCCAACTTCTGCTTAGAGGTCCTCACCTTTGAAGTGGTGGACTTTTTAGGGTCCTACCACGCTATCTTGGGGCATCCATGCTACGCCAAATTCATGGCGATCCCCAACTACACCTACCTCAAGCTAAAGATGCCAGGACCAAATGGCGTCATCACTATAAGTAGTGCCTTCTCACATGCCTTCATGTGCGACCACAAGCATTTTGAGCTCGCCACCACAGTCATCAACTCATTTGAGCTCCCGTGGCTCAGGGAGTCATCAACCCCAGCAGTCCCAGACTGCAACAAACCGACCTCCTCGACGGCCTTGCACTCGCTCGAGGAAACCGACAGTGGGTGTCGACCCCACTAACCCAACCAAGATGGTGAGGATCGGGACCTAGCTCTCGGCCAAATAGGAATGCGAGCTCATCGACTTCCTACACGCCAATAGCGATGTCTTTGCATGGCAACCTTCTGACATGCTGGGCATATGAAAGGTCCTAATGGCTAGAGGGGGGGTGAATAGCCTAATAAAAATTTCTACAACAACACTTAACCAAATGGTTAGACAATTATGAGGCGAAGCGAGTGTTGCGCTAGCCTACTCAAAATGCAAACCACCTACCACAATTCTAATTTAGATAGTGTCAATTCACACAAGAGCAATGACACTACCCTATGTTAGTGTGCTCTCAAAGGCTAACTAAAGAGCCACACCAACCAAGCATGCAAGCTCTCACAACTAGCTACACTAAAGAGCTTGTCAACTAGTTTGCGGTAAAGTAAAGAGAGTGATCAAGAGGGTTATACTGCCATGTAGATGAATGAACCAATCAATCACGAAGATGAATAACAATGATGACCAATCACCTCGGAATCAATGATGAAGACAATGATTTTTACCGAGGTTCACTTGCTTGCCGGCAAGCTAGTCCTCGTTGTGGCGATTCACTCACTTGGAGGTTCACGCGCTAATTGGCTTCACACGCCAAACCCTCAATAGGGTGCCGCACAACCAACACAAGATGAGGATCACACAAGCCACGAGCAATCCACTAGAGTACCTTTTGGCGCTCCATCGGGGAAAGGTCAAGAACCCCTCACAATCACCACGATCGGAGCCGAAGACAATCACCACCTCCGCTCGACGATCCTTGCTGCTCCAAGCCATCTAGGTGGCGGCAACCACCAAGAGTAACAAGAGAAATCCGTAGCGAAACACAATCACCAAGTGCCTCTAGATGCAATCACTCAAGCAATGCACTTGGATCACTCCCAATCTCACTATGATGATGAGTCAATGATGTAGATGAGTGGAAGTCCTTTAGCTAGGCTCACAACGTTGCTATGTCAATGAAAATGTGCAAGAGTTAGCCCTTGAGCCGGCCATGGGGCTATAAATAGAGCCCCCATCAAATAGAGCCGTTATACCCCTTCACTGGGCAAAACGCGCTCTGACCGGACGCTCCGGTCATACAGACCGGACGCTGGCCCTCAGCGTCCGGTCGCCCGATGGACGCCACGCGTCACCAGCTTCAAACGCTGTTCGTCAGATTTCAACGGCTACGAAGCTGACCGGACGCTCCGGTAAAACTGACCAGACGCTGAAGCCCCAGCGTCCGGTCGTTTCCAGTAAGCTCCCCGAGGCATGTTTTTTCGACCGGACACGTCCGGTCCACCTTGACCGGACGCAGACCAGCGTCCGGTGCTCAACCCTAGCCATTGTGCCGTCTGACAGCTCGACCGGACGCAGCCTTTCAGCGTCCGGTCGCTGAGTGACCCAGCGTCCGGTCAGTAGACCGACGCCAGCATCATTTTGATCAACTCCATTTCAACTCTAACTTCTTCACCCTTGCTCAAGTGTGCCAACCACCAAGAATTTTGCATCCGGCACAATAGAAAATAGACATTTCATTTTCCCGAAAGCGCCGAATCCCGCCGAGCTTGCGAGGCGGGAGGGAGAGAGGGACCCAAACCCATCTCAACCCTACAAACACCTTGTGCACATGTGGTAGCATATTTTCACAAATATTATCAAGGGTGTTAGCACTCCACTAGATCCTAAATGCATATGCAATGAGTTAGAGCATCTAGTGGCACTTTGATAACCGCATTCCGATACGAGTTTCACCCCTCTTAATAGTACGGCTATCAAACCTAAATGTGATCACACTCTCTAAGTGTCTTGATCACCAAAACAAAATAGCTCCTACAAGTTATACCTTTGCCTTGAGCTTTTTGTTTCTCTTTCTTCTCTTCAAGTGTAAGCCCTTGATCATCTCCATGCTATCACCATTGTCATGTTATGATCTTCATTTGCTTCTCTACTTGAAGTGTGCTACCTATCTCATGATCACTTGATGAACTAGGTTAGCACTTAGGGTTTCATCAATTCACCAAAACCAAACTAGAGCTTTCAGCATACCGCGAGAGGTTGCCGAGTAGGCACTGTGCCTCATCCTGAGCTCGAAGCTCGCCAAGCAGCGCCTACGTCGCTTCAATGATGAGAGATGCAGGGCAATAGGCAAAGAGATCGCCAAACTCTTGGCAGCTAGATTCATCATAGAGGTATTCCACTCTGACTGGCTTGTCAATCTCGTTCTTGTTAAAAAGAAGACCAGGAAGTGGAGAATGTGCGTTGATTATACTGGCCTCAACAAAGCATGTCCAAAGGATCACTTTCCTTTGCTGCACATAGACCAGATAGTTGACTCAACCTCGAGGTTCGAGATCCTCTCCTTTCTAGATGCCTACTCAGGCTATCACCAGATCATGATGAAAGAATCCAATCAGCTCGCAACCTCATTCATCACCCCATATGGTTCAAACTACAATGTGACCATGCCTTTCAGCCTAAAGAATGTTGGCGCCACCTACCAAAGGTGCATGCAGCAATGCTTCACTAACCAAATCGACCTGCTCGATCAGCCTAATCAAGCTGAGCGGCCAAAACCAACAATCATCATCTATGTTGATGACATAGTGGTCAAAATAGCTCAAGCTTGCAACCTGATCGCAAACTTGGCCATGACATTCGTGAACCTCTAAAGGTTCAACATCAAGCTGAATCCCGAAAAATGTGTTTTCAGGGTTCTGAAGGGGAAGCTGCTTGGATACATCGTGTCCGAGCGTGGCATCAAGGCCAACCCCGAAAAGATCACAGCCATCTCCAACATGGGCCCCATACACAAGGTCAAGGGCATACAAAGGCTCACTGGCTATCTGGCTGCCCTGAGCCGCTTCTTCACCTGGCTCGGCGAACGGGGGATGCCACTCTACAAGCTCCTCAAAAGGACGAATGCCTTCGTCTGGACTGAGAAAGCCTAGTAGGCTCTCAAAAGCCTCAAAGCATCCTTGACATTGACCCCAATCCTCATCGCTCCCGAATAGGGAGAACCCCTCCTCCTTTATGTTGCGGCAATCAACCATGTGGTGAGTGTCGCCCTGGTCATCGAAAGGGAGGAGCTAGGACACCAGCTCAAGGTACAGCGACCCGTATACTTCATCAGAGAGGTACTTACCAACCCCAAGGTCTAGTACCCCTAGGTGCAGAAACTCCTATATGTCATGCTAATGGCGACCAGGAAGCTCTTGCACAACTTCGTCGACCACGAAGTTGCGGTCATCACTTCATACCCGCTCGGAGACATCATTCGCAACCGTGACACCACGGGGTGGATCTCCAAGTGGGCACTTGAACTCATGGGCCATGACATCAGGTACACCCCTCATACCACTATTAAGTCTCAATCTCTCATGGATTTTGTTGCCGAATGGACGAAGGTCCAGCTACCGACCCCGGACATCACCCACGAGTATTGGACAATGTACTTCGACGGGTCCGTAATGGCACCTAGCTCGGGGGCTGGAGTGGTTCTAATCTCCCCAGATGGGAGTAGACTCCACTATGCCATCCGCCTCCATTTTTTGGCCTCAAACAACACCACGGAATATGAGGCCCTCATCAACAGACTGTGCATCGCCATCGAGCTTGGCGCTACATGACTCTATGTTCATGGTGACTCGGCGTTGATCGTTGATCAAGTCATGAAGGAATCCTCCTGCAAAAGCCCCCTCATGGCAGCATACTGCCAGGAGGTGTGCAAGCTCAAGGACAAATTCTAGGGGATCGAGCTGCACCATGTCCCCCGAAAGGACAATGATGCCACCGATTTTCTCACAAAATTGGCCGCTAGGAGAGACCCGTCCCCAAGCGGGATCTTCATCAACGACCTCCATGAGCCATCCGCCCGCATCCTGGAAGGTTTGGCCTAGACACACCTCGACGTCAGACTAGTGCCAGGGGGCTCTAACCCTGGCACCAAGCCAGCGCTCGAGGGCTCCGATCCTAGTAACTCCATGACGTTGTCACCCGCCGACGTTGCTATATTAGCACTCGATCAAACTAACTGGCGAGCACCGCTACTCGCCTACCTCCTCGAGGAGGTTCTCCTACCTGAAAGGACTAAAGTTCGACGGATCGCTCGATGCGCAAAAACCTTCATCACACTCGGTCACATAATCTACAAACGGAGTCCATCAGGAGTGCTCATGAAGTGCATCCCCACCGACTAGGGGAAGTAGCTCCTCCTCGAGGTCCACGCCAGGATTTGTGGACATCACACGGCCCCAAGGTCGCTGGTCAGAAAAGCCTTTTGCCAAGGTTTTTACTAGCCCACCGTGCTATGAGATGCAGAGGAGGTTGTCCACAGATGTGAAGGATGCCAGTTTTACTCTCGACAAACACATTTGCCGGCATAGGAGCTCCAAACCATCCCCATCACCTAGCCATTCACAGTCTAGGGCCTTGACATGGTGGGACCCTTCAAAAAGGGCCTAGGCGGTTTCAATCACGTACTCATAGCAGTCGACAAGTTCACCAAGTGGATAGAGGCCAAGACCATCACCAACATCCGCTCAGAAGAGGTGGTCAAATTCTTCCTTGACATTATCTACCGGTTCGATGTTCCTAACTGTATCATCACTAACCATAGAACTAAATTCATCGGAAAGAAGTTTTGAGATTTCAGTGATGGATACGGCATCAGGATTGACTGGGCCTCAGTCAGACATCCATGAACCAACAGTCAGGTCGAGCATGCCAATGGCATGGTCCTCCGAGGACTCAAGTCACGCATCTTCGACCGACTCAACAAATATGCTGAACGATGAGTGGTAGAGGTCCAAGCAATCCTCTGGAGCCTGAGAATGACTCCAAACCGATCCATAGGGTTCACACCCTTCTTCCTAGCTTACGGAGCTGAGGCAGTGCTGCCCTCTGATCTCAACCACGGCGCCCTAAGAGTGGAGGCTTTCGACCGCGACCGAGCCATGGAGGCTTAGCAAGACGCAGTCGACCTACTCGAGGAAGCCCATGAAATGACCCTCATCCGCTCTACTCACTATCAACAAACTATTCACATGTACCATGAAAGAAAGATCGGGGGAGAATCCTCGAAGTCGGCGATCTCGTACTCCGAAGGACCCAATTGACAAAGAAAAAAATACAAACTCTCTCCACCATGGGAAGGACCCTATACAGTGACCAAAGTAATCCGACTGGGCACCTACCGACTGGAGGATGACAATGACAACATTCTCACCAACACTTAGAACATTGAACAGCTACATCGTTTTTCCCTAAAATTTGGTCTTATTGCTTTTTTAGTCAATGCTTGCTCCTGTAAAGCACCCCGGCCCAAACAGTTTTAACCTAGGTCGCTTGGGGGCTACATGAGGGTATAATACCAAATATTACCTCTCTTTTTTTATTGTCATGTAGTAAACAACTTCGCCCCCGAATGGAAGCACATTCCTTTTCCTTTGACTGTCCTACGTAACTTTGTTCTTACTCCAAACTGAATGCACCCCGCCATGACCTGCGGTTACGAGCAGCCGAGCCCCGCGGTCCATGCCCAGGTTCTTAAAAAAGCTGCAGCCTATGGAACTAACGGGCCAGTGCAAAAAAGAAAGGACAAAAACAAATAGCTATGTCGGGATAAAAATAGGGAACGGATAGTGATTCTATCACAAAGAACAGGATTGATGTATTCATTGATACAAAAATTGTTCACATAGGGGCTCACCCACGAAATCAACTATTACATTTTATTGCTAAAAACTACTTCCATTCCAAATACTACTACAGCCACTCGATGACATCGCATGACGCCAAAGGAAAATGGCACTTGCCGCCGGACATAACCACCGCTACAGGGGCCCCTGCCAGGTTCCGCTCACGACTTCGGCAAGCACAACGGGTACCTCAAGGGACCCACCCAGTTTCGTTCCCTCGACTTTGGCGAGCGCAACGTGTAACAACCTGAAAAATCCACACACCAAAAAAATCACAACTACAAAATTTTTGTGTTAGCACTATGTGATGTTGAGCGACACATGTAGAAGCCAAACTCTAGTTCTGGATTGGATGTGACCCAACTAGGTTAAAATCATAAGCATAGTTTGGTTTTAAGCCACATGTGTAATTAAATTCCTAAATAAATAAATCATGTATGCATCCTTAGACCCACTTGTGATTTGGATTCTTTTGCCTTATGTGATGTTTAACTAACTTACTTAATATCTATGATTGGCAACAAATAAAAGAGAAAGGAAAGAAGAGGGAGGCAGCAGCTCAGCCCAGCCTGCCTCGACCAGCCCAGCTAACCAGCCGCCTGCCCTCCCTCTCGCTCACGCGGCCCATGAAGCCGGCCCAGCATCGCCGCCCACACGCGCACAGCCGCTGACAAGCCGGGCCTGCTTGTCAGCTATCACGCGCCGCACGCAGCCACATCGCGCCAAGCGCCTGACGACCCAACCCCGATTGTCAGCACAGTAGCGTCTTCTTCCCCTCGCCTACGCATCCTCTCCGCGCGACCGGAGGCCGACCAGCATGGCAGGCGTGGGCCTAGGGTCACGCAAATCGCATGACCCTATTCCCCCTTGCGCCGTGCTTACGCTACCGCACACAAGCCATTGGATGCGCTGCACATATCACCACCGCCCGATTGTCGTCCGCCATTGGAGCCCTTGGAGCTCGGCTATAAAAGCCAACGTCCGTGAGCCCTAACCCTCAGCCCGTTCGCCACCGCTGCTAGTGGCACAGCACTACACAGCGTCAAGCCAAGAGAGAGGGAGGAGGGAGAAGCAAGGAGGAGAAGGAAGACGCTGTGGGGAGGACCTCGCCGGAGCTAGGAACACCGCCCCGATTGTCTACAGCGACGTAGCTGCTCGGCACGGCACTACATCACATCATCATGTCCTCGCCTCGCCACCGCACCGCCATCCTACCGCCACAAACCCTGTGGTGAGCCATCTTGCTGAGGCCACCTCCCTAGCCAAATGGAACGTGCACCGCCATGATTGAAACCTTGTTGAAGCTTCGAGCTCCGGCCTAGCCCAACTGGTTAGCTAGGGAGACCACCATGGCCATGCTTGCCGAGACCCAGGACGTGCCGTGCACGCTGCCTTTAGCCAAAAGGAGGACCCCAGCCATGACGTTGTACATTAGAGCAGGAGCGCACATGCACAGGCACGCTCACCATGGCCGAGAGCACAACCATGGCGAGACCACCAAGTCTTTTACGTTGCGGTAAAGGCGATGTTGACACCCGACTGGTTCCACCATGACGAGAGACACACTGCGCTCACCTTAGCCGAGGAAGAAGCTCACCGGAGCCCTGTGCTACCGCACCACACCTCGTCGAAGCACCATCACCTCCGCTTTGCCCCCACCATAGTGGTCAGAGCCACTGGGAGCACCAGGAGCTCCTTCAACACGCCCACCATGGCCGTAGAAGCACCGTGGAGCTCACACGCTCCTCCAACTAGGCTCTCGCTACCACCGTAGCCCTGTCCATGCACGCCGATGAACCCACGCCGCCGTTCACCATGGCCAGAGCCCTAGGAAGCCCTAGCCATTGCCCCGACCCAACCATCGCACTCACCGAGGCTTGGGGAAGCTATCACCTACCCTAATCGGATGCTAGTACCGCTCGAGAGGCTCGCAAGTGACCTCACCGCCGGTGGGAGCCCCGTCAGGGAGGAGGAGGGGATTTTCCCCTCGTCGACCACATCCCGAGCTGCTTCGCCGAGCTCTGACCATGACCACGTCGACCACGTCCTGAGCAGCTTCGCCGAGCTCCGACCACGACCATGTTGACCACATCCCGAGTAGCTTCGCCGAGCTCCGACCATGACCACGTCGACCATGTTCTGAGCAGCTCTGCCGAGCTCTGACCCCGACCACATCATGCACGTGAACCAAACCCTGGGAAGGAGTAAGTGGACCTAGTCCTTCAGAGACCGGCTCTATGGTCTATGGACCAACGTAGGCGGGTTCACCATGAACCGTGCCTCACCTACGCCCATAGATCATGGCCCGTTAGTGGCCCAGTAAGATGATGTGGCCGCACTAGCGCGCACCATGTGGCAGGCCAAGCCTGGCCCAAATCTAGGCCCAACCAGCCCAGTCGAGGCCCGTCCTATATTAGCCATTGACCGGTCAACATTGACCATTGACCGGGACCACCTGTCAGTGACTGTGATCCGTTGGCCATTGACTCGCTCGTTGACTTGATGTCGACTTAGACCAGACCCACATGTCGGTGACCCAAGAGCATCTGGTCCCACCTGTCAGTAGCTGATGATGTTGATGACATCATGCTGACGTCAAGATGACGTCAGCGGGACCCCACCTGTCAGCTCGGAACCGAGATGATGACGTCATGCTAACATCATACTGAGGTCAGCATGCCACGTGGACCAACAGGAGCATGACATGTGTCAGCACGATATTAATCCAGCCTTTTCCCATTTTCAGAAATGATTGAAACTTCGGAAATTCATAACCAATTCATACGAACTCAGAAAAATACAAGACCAGGACCAAAATTCATCTAAAATCAAGCTCTACGCAATGAACCCATGTTTGAGTGCATTTGGCTCTTTTTGAATTCTTGTTGCTTTTTGTGCTATTCTATAGACGTCGCTAACGCGACTATAATGCGATCGTTTGTAGACTCGGAGGAGAACCAGACGGACGAGGATCAAGAGTACTGTGAGGAGTACGAAGACGACTTCACTGAAGGTGCCACATCCCACCCAATCTCATAGCACCTATTATGCATGGCACATATAGAACTGCTATTGCTGTACTTTATTGTTATACTCACACAATGATAGGACTTGCATGGTAGTATGCTTACTTGATGGCCTTTACCTTGACGCAACCTTACCCCTGTTTACCCTGCTATTAGGCTAGACACACGCTTGCTGCTATAATTCATTGCTTATACTTCTACTATGCTTGTACTACATTGATGCGTGGTGGAAACTGGTGTTATCTAGACCATGGGGAGAGTGCTGCGTGTGTGACTTGGGTGCGTGGAGGGTGAGGGTTATGTCGACCAAGTTGGAATATATGACGAGCCTGGGGCAAGTCTTGCCATGGGGTGCTACCTGGGCACCCCTGGAATGGATACTTGTGGTGGGTAAATGGTATATGAGGTGGTCCTAGGTGTGAACCTGTGATGGGAGGAGCCCAGGATGGAGGTGCTGTGGTGGCACGGTAAATGGAAACCATGATGGAGACATTCTGGCTTGGTCATCCCTAAGGACTTACTAGTACTCAGATTCACCGGGAAGCCTTACGTACCACTCACCCTATATGGTGCAGGACGGCCAGACTACTTGGTAGGATATTGCCACTACTGCTAGGTTGATAGTGGACAGTGTAAGGAGGTACGGGGCGCGGAGGATTTCCCCCACACCCTTCCGAGACATCATGGAGACCTTGTGGACTAGGCTCATGACTCATAGTTTCAGCCACCCTAGACTAGACTCGGGGTGTACCAGGGCTGAATGGTAGAGTGGCACTATCCTAGGCTAGCAAGCGGCCAGAATCAGCCCAGTTGACGATGGTCAGCGAAGAAGGCAGATCTTGTGGTTATGTAAAACCTCTGCAGAGTGTATGGTTGATCGATCGATACATAAGCCGACTAGTCAGATATGGACCTTTCCTAGATTTCGCTTAAGCTAGATAGTGAGATGAGTCCTTCTCTTCTTCCCCCGTGAGAGAGTGTCAGACATAGCCAGGGGCTACGGGCCATGAGACAGTGCCGAGAGGGAGATGGCCTGTCGACTGAGCAATGGTATGGTGATGATATGGAGATGGTGGTATATCGATCCTAGAATCGAAACCTGGCTCTGGATGGGATTAGGGTGGAATGTGTGTGGGAATGGTGTTAAATCTTGACCAACTATTATTATATACTTGCTATGCTAAAACATAGGAAACCCTAGCCTTATAGGTTCCTTTTGATTATATCCAACTTGCATCCAATTTTCCACAAAGCAATGCTCATAAGGGGGAGTGGCCAGTACAAATCGTACTGATAAATTTTGGCACACAGGTTCTGCTAAGGAGTTTAGCTCTGAGGAGTTTGACGGTTGAGGGGTTCGTTCCTACGCTCAAGTTTGGTGATCTTATCTTCAAGCTATTCTGAATGAATGCTACTTTTGATTCCGCCAATGCGGCGATGTAATAATTTATGTAATTCCACACTATTTTGTACTCTAATATTGTCATTGTATGGATGTAGTATTCGACTGGAATTTGGGTATTATGATCTACAACGGTCATAATACACTTTGACTCTGTGGATTTCTCTTTGTGGAAATCAGGTTGTTTCACAACGGGTACCTCAAAGGTGCCACACCCATAGATGCTCAGTAGAAGAGCATGGGGCTCTGGACCTTCTCATGCAGTCGAGGCAGCCCCTAGGCAGGGACGCTGCCACCGAAGTATGGCCACCATGGCTGGAAGAGATCTCATCAAACTTTATGAACTGGCCAACCTGAATAGCTATAGGCACGGAACCCTCCACCAGCACAATCCCATGCAACTTCCCCTCCGCATACGGCTCCATCCCAAAGAAGGCCTCGCAGACGAATCTAGCATGCCACCCCCTTCGGCGAAAGCTGCCCCTTCTCAGGTAAAGACAGCCAGCACCACCCTAGGTAGCCTCTAGCTTGACATCACACTCTGGATTCATAAAAGGATCTGTAAGTCCTCCCCCTCACTTACCATCTCTCTCACTTAGGAACCGCCATGGCATATAGGCACTCTCGGTGAGGAGGAAGAAGGAGTAGAGACAATAGTTGGAGAATAGGCAAAGGACTACAAGGGAGGGCCCTCTCCCTCCCACTATTTAAGGAAGAAACATGGCAGCCGAAGAGGGGCAAAAGATTAGAGCAAAAAACTCTCTCCCTTCCCCCATTCAATGTGGATGGGAAACGATGGGACACACCCTGACCGATGGGACACACCCTAACTGATGGGACGCACGCTGGCCGATAGAACGACGCCAGGTCAGACAGAATGCCGCCTGGTGAGACAAAATGTGGCCTGGGTATGGCCCACCACTATCACATGACCATGCGTGAAAACCAAAACGTCACCACACGTAGGCAGCTCTCCGCACCCCAAGGCGGGACTTGGAAAACCCAAAGCAGGATCTCCGCCAGGAGAGATCATCGGGCTTCCTAAGTCGATCGAATGGCTCAAGAAAACACACCAAGAGCAGGTAGGAATCAAAGGGATGCCCCATGTAGGCCATGCTGACTCCATCACGAATGACAAGCATGGGTCCCAGTCAAACATTTCCGACTAAAGCTCTCCAAAACCCCGTCACTCAAGTCATCAAGGTAAAAACTACCAACCCCCTCTATTTCTTTATAAATCATTTCATACATCTATACGCGCATTCATTCCATACGCCCATACCTACCGGACGATTCAGGCCCTGAACCGCCCGGGGGCTCAAGAACTAAGCATCGCATGTGCAGCGAAATGCATCACAACGCTCCGTGTTGCGTCACAAAGTGGTGGTTACGTCATTCGACATAAGCAACCAACAGAGCCAGGGGAGAAAAATGCAGATGAGCCCCATGCGGCCCTCGCCCAGTCTGGTAGATAAGGTCATCTCAACCTTCTCGTTCGATCCTGAATCTCTTGCCAAGCCCACAGAATCTCCATCGAGGGGAGGCCGTTAGGCCACCTGGATCGGTCTCCGGAATGACCTAGGCATTTGCCGGGTTGTAGGTAAAGGAGCAATGGAATGTCACAAGAGGGCTATGCTGACCCTAACATGAATGACGGACCCAGATTCCACTCAATCATACCCATTAGCGAACTCACCGAGCGCGTCACTCAAGCCCGAGCGATCAGGATAAGCGACAAAACTCAGCCCCTCTAGTTGTGAGGAACCAAGGATGGGGTAACGCACACAACTCACACCGACCCCTACTAAGGCCCAACAAGGCTCGGGGGCTCAAGACACAAAAAGGCTAGGTCTATGACCCTGAACTCGCCCCTTCTGACTACACTCTAAACACCTAGGAATGCGACCCCGATCTCGTCCCATCCGGCTATGCTCTAACAACGCTCCAAAACACCTGGGTCTACGACCCTGATCTCGCCCCATCTGGCTATGCTCCGACTATGATCCAAACGCCTAGGTCTATGACCCCAATCTCACCCCATCTAGCTATGCTCCAACTATGCTCTAAACGCCTAGGTCTGCGACCCCGATCTCGCCCCATCCGGCTACACTTCGACTGCGCTCCAAAAACTCCGTAGGTCTATGACCCCGATCTCGCCCCATTAGGATCCGCGAGCACCACCTTGTCACCTCACCTGATCCCTAAACTAACAAACTAACTACCTTGGCTGCGTAGGCTGCACCGAGGCCAGGATCCACAAGCACAGCCTTGTTAATGGAGACGGGGATCCTGATCTTCCGTCAGGTGATGGTAACTATCGTTGTGGAGGAGAATGACACACTAATCCGGCTTCAGATCGAAAGATCGAACCCTGCAATCTTAGCACCATAGCTCCTCTGGTTATCAACTGAGTCACAAACCAGGTTGACCTCACCAAGAAGGCTACTCCCCACCTGAGCAATGAAGAACACAAGCAAGAACAAGAAAGAGCGCAACCAAATTGCAGATGAATGATTAAACTCACGAAGTTGGGGTCTCACAAACCGATGAACGGCGAAACTGTTCTTGATAGATTAATCTAAGCAAAACCCAAACCCTAATGACGGCGGCGGAGTATGATTATAAAGGTCTTAGGGTTGTCACCTACCCTCCCCCTAATGGGCCCAAACACGATACACGGTCCAACGGACCAAAAGAAGGTGTCGCAGCACCCTGGCAGATTCTAGATGCTGACTTGTTTCGACGATTCCCATTGGTTCCGAAGAGCTTTTGATGTGAAACCACTTGGATTCGCTTCCTTATCAAATTATCTTTCCATCCATATGTGCATCATTGAAAATGGAGTCCGGATGCGTCCTGGGTGACCAGTTTAAGGCAGACTGGTCCTGGAGGCCGAGGCAGACTCGAATTCTTGTTGGACTGGGCCTCCGGCTTGTGTTGGACGTTCTTGCTGGTCATCATCACCTCCACCACTTCCTCTAAGTCCTTCATGACCCTCTCCAATGTTCCTAAGCAAGATAACATCATTAGGTAGTAGTCTATTCTCAAAAGTATGAAAAGTATTGCTTAAGAACGAGCTCACCTCAAAATTGAGTTGTCGCTTTCGAGCCCAGGTCATTGGACCTTGCATGACGGTTGGAGGATCAGCGGGTACCTCTGAAGAAGTGATGTCCTCATCATCCTCCCCCTCTTGAATTGGAGTCGCCCTCGACTCAAGCTCATCTTCTTCTCCCAAATAAGGTTTCAAATCTGTAATGTTAAAGGTGGGACTAACCCCGAACTCGGCTGGCAATTCAAGTTTGTAGGCATTATCATTTATTTTCTCAATGATCTTATAAGGACCAGCTGCTCTTGGCATTAATTTACATTTACGCAGCTTAGGAAATCTATCTTTTCTCAAATGTAACCAAACCAAATCACCCAGTTCAAGTTTAATCTCTTTTCTACCTTTACTACCAGCAATTCTATACTTTTCATTCATTCTTTCAATATTTGTTTTAGTTGTTTCATGCAACTTACGAATAAAATCAGCACGCTCTCTAGCATCACTATGTATTCTCTTAGTGGTAGGTAAAGGCAAAAGATCAATAGGAGCATGGGGGTTAAAACCATACACTACCTGAAAAGGACTTACCTTGGTGGTGCAATGTTCTGCCCTGTTATATGCAAACTCCACATGTGGCAAACACTCTTCCCACATCCCACATCTTTAAATTGCGTTTCAAAATGGCTCTCAACATGGTGGACAATGTTCAATTCACAACCTTAGTTTTTCCATCAGTTTGGGGATGACATGTTGTAGAAAACAACAGCTTGGTCCCCAATTTATTCCACAACGTGCGCCAAAAATGACTCAAGAATTTTGCATCGCGGTCTGAAACAATAGTAGAAGGCATACCATGCAAGCGAATGATTTCTTAAAAGAAAAGGTCAGCAATATGAACAGCATCGTCGCTCTTATGACAAGGAATAAAATGTGCCATCTTAGAAAAATGATCAACCACCACAAAAATATAGAATTGATCCCGATCTTCCGTCAGGTGATGGTAACTATCGTTGTGGCGGAGAATGACACACCAATCCATCTTCAGATCGAAAGATCGAACCCTACAATCTTAGCACCACAAAAATACTATCCCTCCCCCTCTTAGTCCTTGGCAATCCCAACACAAAATCCATAGATATATCTGCCCAAGGAGTAGAAGGAACAGGAAGAGGCATATACAAACCTTGTGGGTTCAACCATGACTTAGCTTTTTGATATGTGGCACACCGAGCCACGTACCGCACTACATCTCGCCTCATCCTTGGCCAAAAGAAGTGTGTGGACAGCACCTCCTCTGTCTTCTTAGCACCAAAATGTCCCATCAATCCGCCTCCATGTGCCTCCTGCAACAACAAAAGACGAACAGAACCAACTGGAATGCATAGGCGGTTAGCTCTAAACAAAAACCCATCACTGATCATAAACTTATTCCATGTGCGTCCCTCTCTACAATTAAGCAACACATCCTTAAAATCAGGATCAAGCGCATATTGTTCTTTAATGGATTGAAGACCAAAAATCCGGCAATCAAGTTGGGACAGCAATGTATATCTTCTAGACAAAGCATCAGCAATCACATTATCCTTCCCTTTCTTGTGTTTGATAATATAAGGAAAAGATTCAATAAATTCAACCCATTTAGCATGCCTACGATTTAGATTATTTTAAGAGCGAAGATACTTAAGCGATTCATGATCGGAATGAATAACAAATTCTTTAGGCCACAAATAATGACGCCACGTCTTTAAAGAACGAACAAGTGCATATAGTTCTTTATCATACGTGGAATAATTAAGAACAGGACCATGTAATTTTTCACTAAAGTAAGCAACTGGTTTACCATCTTGCATCAAAATACCACCAATGCCAACTCCACTAGCATCACATTCTAGCTCAAAAGTCTTACCAAAATTTGGAAGTTGTAGCAATGGTGCGTGTGTAAGCTTGTCCTTCAAAGTGTCAAAGGATTCCTCTTGTGCCTCTTCCCAATGAAACACCACTCCTTTCTTCATCAACTCATGCAATGGGGCAGCAATGATGCTGAAATCTTTGACGAAGCGGCGGTAGAATCCTGCAAGACCAAGAAAACTCCTCACCTGTGTGACAGTTTGGGGAACCGCCCAGCTCTTTATGGCTTCAATTTTCATCTCGTCCACCTCAATTCCCTGTGGAGTTACAACATAGCCAAGAAAAGAAACTCGATCCATGCAAAAGATGCACTTCTCAAGGTTACCAAATAGACGTGCATCACGTAAGGCATTAAAAACAGCACGTAAGTGATCCATATGTTCATCAAAAGACTTGCTATAAATCAATATATCATCAAAGTAAACTACCACAAAATGTTCAATAAAAGCTCTTAAAACCTCATTAATTAAGCGCATGAAAGTGCTAAGTGCATTTGTCAAACCAAAAGGCATTACTAACCACTCATACAACCCGAATTTAGTTTTAAACGCAGTTTTCCATTCATCTCCAAGTTTCATTCTAATTTGGTGGTAGCCACTTTGCAAGTCAATCTTAGTGAAAATTATAGAACCACACAACTCATCTAGCATGTCATCTAGCCTAGGAATAGGATGACGATACCGAATAGTAATATTATTGATGACTCTACAATCAACACACATACGCCAAGTTCCATCTTTCTTAGGAACCAAAAGTACAGGAATGGCACAAGGACTAAAGCTTTCATGTACATACCCGTGGTCCAAAAGATCTTGGACTTGCCACTGAATTTCCTTAGTCTCCTCAGGATTGGTTCGATAGGCAGCTCGGTTGGGCAAGGTCGCTCCTAGAATCAAATCGATTTGATGCTCTATCCCTCTCATAGGTGGCAGCCCTGGGGGTATCTTAGCTAGAAAAATGTCCTCATACTTCTGCAAAAGGTTAGTGATAGTAGGAGGTACCGAGCTAACAATATCATCAAGTGAAAACATAGCTCGTTTGCATACCAAACATAGCAAATATCATCATCAGAAATTTCAGCAAAGTCATATTTTGTTGCAAGCATAACACCACCCTTCAATTTAATCCCCTCAGCCTTAGAAATAGATGTAGACTTATCCTTTTTAGGTGGAAAAATAGAATTAGCAACTTGCTAATTTTCAAATTGAACATCATTGAAACTAGCAGCGCGTTCTCTATCAGCTTGTACAATTTGAGCAGGGGTCAAAGGTGCCAAAGTAATTTTCTTTCCTTTATGCACAAAAGTGTATTTATTACTTCTACCATGGTGTGTAGCATCATTATCATGTTCCCAAGGATGACCCAATAAGAGTGAACAAGCTTGCATAGGTACCACATCACAATCAACAGAATCAACATAAGAACCAACGGAAAATGAAACTCTGCAAGTTTGTGTTACCTTTGCTTTACCAGAATTATTTAGCCACTGAATATGGTATGGATGTGGGTGTGGGCGTGTGGTCAAGCCAAGCTTCTTGACCAAATCAGAACTCACCAAATTGTTGCAGCTACCTCCATCAATAATGACACGTGCTCGATAGTCGCTGATGACAAAGAAAATCTGGAACAAGTTATGGTGTTGTAGCTTCTCAGGTTGCTAGACTTGTGAGCTGAGCACCCGTTGTACAATGATGCTCCTATAGGACATCGTGGCCTCATCACCAAGGACTTCGTCGTCCTCCTCATCTGCATCTTGGTCTTCTTCATCCTCAATGTCAGAGGTGCTGATGTAACCATCTTCTGTAGCAATATATGCTCGCTGACTTGGGCAGTCCTTCTGCACATGGCCAATGCCATGGCAGCGGTGGCACTGAATACCCAAAGTGTGTCCTGTCGATGCAACGGATGAGGAACTCTTGGTAGGCACCTACAAAGAATTTTTACTTGAATCTAAAGGTCATACGGGAGGTGCCTTAGGTGTAGCAGAAACTCCAAAGGCTGCTGGTCGCTTGCTCGCTGGTGGAGGCGTCCGAAAAGTGGTTGGCTTGGTCAGCCCCGAAGATGGTACCGAGCGTGGTGTGTATGTGCTGGTGCTGACCTTGCTCTTGCCCTGCGGTTCACGCCCCTGCAATTCCTTTTCTGCAAGCATAGCAAACTGAAACAACTGGTTGACAGTGTTAAATTCTTTATAATCAACAATGTCCTGAATCTCACACCTCAAACCCGAATAAAAACAACAAATGGCATCTTCGTTTCCCTCCACAACACTACAGCGCATCAATCCCTTTTGGAGCTCACCATAGTAATCCTGTACAGATTTATCTCCTTGTTCTAAACGCATCAATTTCTTATGCAAGTCTCTATGATAAGAAGGAGGAACAAAATGATCACCCATAGCTACCTTAAGTTCTTCCCACGTACTAGGTAAAGCATTCTGTGCAGCTAGCCCATTCCACCAAATATGGCAAAATCCTTAAACTCACTAGTAGCTTGTCTAACTCTATGCTGCTCAGGTACAAGGTGGGCACTAAACTTTTGTTCTACCATCATCTCCCAATCAAGATATCCCTCAGCATCATAATGACCCGAAAAAGATGGTATTGTGAACTTAATTTTAGCATAAGGATCATCGGGCACACGGTGATTATTACCTTGACGGTGGTGGTGGTGGACACCACCCATACCTGTCGTGTTGCGGTGAAGACGTTGTCGTAATCTCTCTTGTCGGACAGCTGCTCGACCTATGTTCCTGTTGGCATCATACACCGTGTCTTGACCATCGGTGTTGCTGCTGTAGACGTCGTTGTTGCCCGCCACAAAGGTTTCCAACTCAGTAACCTTGTCGGTCAGCGTGGAAATTCGCTTGTCCAATCTCTCCATGCTATTGTCAATGTTGAGTTCAATGAGTGCGTCAGTGACGGCCTTCCTGACAGCCTCATTCATCCTTTTTTGGGCATCCTCTACAACAGCTTGTAGTTGCTCTTGACTGACACACTCGTTGAAACCCTTAGGATTGTTATCTCCAGTTTGTTCACCTCCTGCCATTGAAAACACAAAAACAGGAATAAACGGTGAAAGTTATCCCTACCAAATGACTACGTGGTTGCAGTGGTGTCACTTTTCACAGCAAGTGGAAGCGTCTTACCAAGCTCTTACAAAGTTCTTACCAACGCAAGTAGTGGTACCGAGATTGCAAGGCCCTTTTTCTATACTGATCTGAAGAATTTGTAGAGCTTGGAAGGCAAACAAAGAGTAATATGTATATCTAGCACACAAGTCAGTAACAGAAAGTAATGCTGAATTATAGTCCAAAGTACTTGTTCTCGTTGTTGGTCTAAAATATTTCAAGTACTAGGCATGTGACAAAAGTATGGTAGATAGAAAGGTGACAGGTGTGTGAAAAACAAGTATGGTGGATGGAAATAGCAACACAAACAAGGAACCAAACAGCACACGCTAACACAACTCACTTTGGTCTTCTCTATATGCTCCTCTAGATATTGTTCCTCTTTTGCCCCTCTCTTTTTTTCTATTTTTTGGGCTGTCGTTGTTTTTTGGGAAATTTCGACTTTTTTATTTTATTTTTTTGATCTTTTTCCTTTACTTAGGAGCACAAAAGAAGTAATCACAGAAAATATGAGCTCAAACAAGTGAAAGTCGTGGCCTGTGGAATTTTCAGAAAACTTACTCAAAATCGACAAAAACTTTGTGACCACGAAAAGAGGATCTTGTGACCACTTTTTGACCAATCTAAAATTTTCCAACCCTGACAAGTCAGGGATAGACGGATCTGAAATTTTTTTCTGATCGATTTTGATATATGGAACGTCGAAATCGGAGTCCGTATGCGAAAACTAGACCAGTTTTAAGAATTGGCTTCGAATTAGAGGACAAAACGGGAACAATTTGTGCAAAATTGGTAACAACAGCAAAGATTTGATGGAAACGATGGGGGAAAACACACAAACTGGACTCTAACACGACCTAACCAGCAACAAGACCTCAACCAGGACACAAACTCAACACGACGGACTCTGAAACTGAAATATGCAAAGGCTATGGCGCGGAAGGTTCTAGGACAGGAAAAACGAGTATGGCACTGGACTATGGGACGAATGCGAAACACTCAAACTAGGGAATAAATATAAACCTGATGGTATACCTTAGCTCTGATTACCACTTAATGGAGACGGGGATCCCGATCTTCCGTCAGGTGATGGTAACTATCGTTGTGGCAGAGAATGGCACACTGATCCGGCTTCAGATCGAAAGATCGAACCCTGCAATCTTAGCACCACAGCTCCTCTAGTTATCAACCGAGTCATGGACCAGGTTGACCTCACCAAAAAGACTAATCCCTTCCTGTGCAACGAAGAACACAAGCAAGAACAAGAAAGAACGCAATCAAATTGCAGATGAATGATTAAACTCACGAAGTTGGGGTCTCACAAACCGATGAACGGCGAAACTGTTCTTGACAGATTAATCTAAGCAAAACCCAAACCCTAATGACGGTGGTGGCATATGATTATAAAGGTCTTAGGGTCATCGCCTACCCAGGATGCGCCCCCTAATGGGCCCAAACACGATACACGGTCCAACGGACCAAAAGAAGGTGTCGCAGCACCCTGGCAGATTCTGGATGCTGACTTGTTTTGACGATTCCTGTTGATTCCGAAGAGCTTTTGACGTGAAACTACTTGGATTGGCTTCCTTATCAAATTATCTTTCCATCCATATGTGGATCATCGAAAACGGAGTCCGGATGCATCCTGGGTGACCAGTTTAAGGCAGACTAGTTCTGGAGGCCGAGGTAGACTCGAATTCTTGTTGGACTGGGCCTCCGGCTTGTGTTGGATGTCCTTGCTGGTCATCATCACCTCCACCACTTCCTCTAAGTCCTTCATGACCCTCTCCAATGTTCCTAAGTAAGATAACATCATTAGGTAGTAGTCTATTCTCAAAAGTATGAAAAGTATCGCTTAAGAATGAGCTCACCTCAAAATTGAGTTGTCGCTTTCGAGCCCGGGTCATTGGACCTTGCATGACGGTTGGAGGATCAGCGGGTACCTCTGAAGAAGTGATGTCCTCATCACTTGTTGCCTTGCCTGATCCGTAAACTAACGAACTAACTACCTCGTCCGATCCCATGGCGCGCACCGATGCCAGAATCCGCGAGCTCTGTCTCATCCGATCCCCACACCTAACCACCTTGGTTGCACAACGACGCCTTGGTTGACAAACTCCATCTCAACTAAAAACACGCACACACGCCTACTAACAAAACACCACCTAGACGGTTCATCCGAACTGCCCAGGGGCTCAGGGGCTACACCCGCGGGTGCGCTCGCGCGCACCCACCAACAAAAACAAAAACCTCCCCCGCTGGCAATACGAAAGACCCTCTAGACGGTTCTGCCCGAACCGCCCGGGGGCTTGGGGGCTACACCCACGGGTGCGCTCGCACGCACCCATCGCCGAGACAAAAAATCTCCCAGATGATTCCACCCGAATCGCCTGGGGGCTCAGGGGCACCAATCGGTTCATAAACCCGGGGTCCCTCATGGCCGGCTTCCTCGCAAAAGCTCAGCCCAAGCAGATAGCACGCAACTCATGGGCCACCCCAAATAACTAAGCGACAGGCCAGAGGAGTGATCCAATCTCTGACTGAAAGGTCAGGCCGAGGAGGAATAGCGCCCGTTTTCTGACTCTAGCCCACCTCTCCGATCGGAGCGCTTGGTTCGGTCGCCAGCCCGCCTCTGGATGACCACTTCAACCAGAAGGCCTAGCCAAAAGCATCGCATCTGACTCCAACCCCGCACTCTCCAACTAGGGATACACCCAGCCCCTGCTCACCGCTCTTCTCCGACTAGCACGATCAGAGCCGACTGGGATCAACTGACCAGGGATGCCCACTCGGTAGGTACCAGAAGACGTGCGGAGAAAAGCAAGGCAAGGCGCACAAGTCAAACCACGGCACCAGGGATCATACCCTACACGGAACAGTACTCTACAACCACTCTGACACAAATAGTGTTGTAGGCGCCTACATTTCCCCTACAGTATTGTGGGCGCCATTAAACTCCCATACGGTAAGGCTCCCCCCACATGCCTCTAGGCATCGACAGTGTTGTGGGCGTCAGGATTTACTGTACCGAGTGCACATGGTGAAACTCCTCAAATACCTCTGGGCATCAATAGTGTATGTAGGTACCGACATCTACCATACCCAAACAAGATGATGGAACCTCCCATGTGCAACTAACATCCAACAGTGTTGTGGGCGCCTACCATCATCCTGTACCCGTCGGCATGGGCAACAAGGCTTAGAAGCATTCGTACTCTCTCCCTCTCACCTGTAAGGCCATCCCTTTCATCTATAAAAGGGGATGCGCTCTCTCCCAATAGACCAAGTTGATTCAAGCTCAGTCCCTTTAAATTCATTAGATCGATCAAGTTCACTAGCTCACAACCACAGAACCACCAGTTTCGGACATCAAGCGCATGCTTGAACACTTAGCTCATAGCCGAGCTCCTGTCGCTCTTAGTCCTTCTGACTGGAGCCGACTATACCTCTTGTACACTCCATCTTTCCCATTCTCGTTTGTAACCCCACTGCAGACTTTAAGCACCTGGGCTCAGGAATAAAGTCACCGACCGACTCAAACTGGATGTAGGGCATGTTGCCTGAACCAGTATAAACCCTGTGTCATTGAGTGCTAGGCCACCTCCGATCACAACGTACGGCAAAAATACAAATATTTACGTGTTGGTCACTTTCTACACCGACAGCTGTGTTGGTCATCAAACACCAAAATCCAAAGTAAATGGGCCTAGGGTCCATTTTCCTTACAATCTCCCCCTTTTTGGTGATTGACGACAACACGACCAAAGCAAGCAAATAATAAAAATTTTAGAATTTCAAAACTATTTACTTGCTAGGATGCAATGCAAAGGGCAAGGTTATATGATGCTAAAAGATACCACATGTAAACATCTTTGGAAACTTATCTTGTCCTTGCAAATGTTCCCATGTGGCATTATGGATTTAAGCCTTTCCCTAACTCCATAACCCACTATCCTCCCTCTCTCGGACCATTACCACTTGTAAATTATTATGATCGGGCTTCCTTTTGGTCCTACAAATTCTCCCCCTTTGGAATCAACACCGAAAAGGAAGACATTAGTAGCACAAGGGAGGGCCAAACTTTGTGATCCTTTGTATGTGGAGTGGAATAGGTCACAAAATTTGACTCTCACATTACATAGACTAAGCTCCCCCTAAATATATGCATACATATGATGAAGAATGTAGTTTATGCATAATCGGCAAATTAATGCACAAGGGAGTTTAATCTATATAATGCATGGAGAAAGCATATAAATACCAAAGTGAAATCAACATGATGATATCGGTTTAGAAATACCACATGTGGAAACCAATTTGATTTATACCACTTGCAATAGGTGGTGGATATTTGAAGTATGATGCTTAACTTCGGGGACTTCATTTTCCTTGCAATGAGACTACTACACATGATAAGCTTGAAAAGGTGTTAGTCTCAAAGCATCCAACTTGTAGAGCAACCTCCCCCTAAATTTGTGCACACAAGTATGGAATACTTGTAGGAGACATGCACATTGATTTTAGAATAAAAATGCCACTTGAAAGATGACATCACATGAATGTGACAATCATTTTCGAAAGTGATATTCGGGAGAAATTATCTATAATTTGGACTTTGGCACATATTAGATGAACAATTGTAAAACAAGCTATGTACCATGCTCCTAAACAATTTAAACCATGTAGGTTTGCTCCAAGGGTTAAGAGTGAAACCGAGCAAGCCTACCATAAGATATACCTTGTGTATGCAAGACAAAAGATTAAACATGCAAATGCAAACCTAGGCATGAAAAGGAACTAGATGCTAATTGAAATTGCAAGAAATTAAATCTAGTTACCTAACATGGGAAGGGGAATTTAGGTCCATAGTATTCACTAACCCACTTGGAAATTACCTTGTCCATAATGATGCACCCCATGAAATGCACTCATACTTTGCCAAGTCTCCAAATTCCCCAAAGTCCATCGGACTTCTCACTTCCCTTTTAGGATCCAAACCTTATTGGCGCTCTTAATGTTGCAAATGATTTCCTTTGGCACCCAAATGCATTTGGCCCCATTGTTGGCTTGCTTGTTCACCTTGATGGCCACCACCTTGTCATTTTTCTTTTTCTTCAAGAGATAAGGTCTGGAGGTCTTTTTGTACACCTTGTTGGTGTAGGTGTTGGAGAGCTTGCTTGCTTGTTTCCTTTTTGTTTTTCTCTTTCTTCTTAGCTCCACCCCCATTCTTCACCTTGCACTCATAGGACTTGTGGCCTTTCTTGTGGCATATGTAGCAAACCACGGTTTGTCCTTCATCAAGCTTCTTCACTCCCTTGACGGTGTTACCTTGATGAAGTTGGGCTTGCTCCATCTTGCCATTCACTTGAGTCAAGTCCTTGGTGAGGCGAGCCACTTCTTGCTTGAGTTGCTCATTCTCCATTGCGACTTTTTGTGTGCATGTTTCTACAACAACTTTCTCAACACAAACTTGGTTGCACAAGGGTGAGTCTAAACATAAATCATTGCAAGAAGTAGAAGCATTCTTTTTAGGCATGTCAAAGATAGAACTTTTTTAGGTGCCTTGGAGAGGGTTGTACTGACGGCTTCAAGATTAGCAACTTTATTAGTTAGCTCATTATAATGTTTGCACATAGTTTCCATTTTAGCAAGCAAACTTTTATAAGCATCTTGTGAGCTAGCAAACTTTTCTTTTAATTTTTCATTTTTCTTCACAAGTTGCTCATCATTGATTGTGCATGCATTTGTTGTTGCACTAGCCTCAAGTTGCTCAATTTTAGTAGATAGCTCAATATTGAGATTAGCAAATGTCTCATATTGTTCAAGCAAGGTTTTACATGCTTCTTTTGAACTGTCTAGCTTTTCTTGCAACATTTTTAGCTTCTTTTGTTGGCTAGTGCAAGCCTTAGCATATTTAAGATTTTCTTGCAGAAGTTCATTAAGAGAAGGCATTTCATCATCACTATCACTCTCACTAGAGGATGAGCTTTCGTTACCTCGTGCCATAAGGCACACACGAGAAGAGCTTGATGATGAGTGCTTGTGGCCTCGCCTCTTGTGATGGTCTTCTTCTTCACTTCAAAAAATCATCCCATGACCTTATTGATGTGAGGGATTTGTCCTTACACGCCTTCTTCTTTGTCTTGGGTGTGGGCTTGTTTGGACAAACTTCCACAAAGTGCCCAACTCGCCACATCCATAGCACCCTTTCTTTCTTTGCTCATTTCTTTGATTGGTGAAGATGAAATCTTAAATTTGGATGGGCACACCCTTGACATTGAGCCTTTGGATCATCTTCTCCACCTTGTTGATAAGTTTGATTGATTCTTCATCAAGGTCGGAGGTGGAGGAGGAAGATTGATCATCATCATCATTATCATCATCATCCTCATCTTCTTCTTTATCTTCACTTGAGGAGCTTGAGCTTGAGCTTGTCTCAACTTGCTTGCCCTTCATCTTCTTTTTCTCACTACATGTGAGAGCTTTGCCTTTGCTTGATGACAAGGCTTCTTCTTGACCCATCTTCAGTGACATTTCAAATGCCACTATCTTGCCAATGACTATGGCCGAGGTCATGGTGCTCAAGTCCTCCATGTTGTGAAGGATGGTGATGGTGCTTGCATATTTCTTTTGTGATAGCACAGAGATGATCTTCCTCACGATGTCTGCATCATCTAGCTTCATTAATCCTATTGAATGGAGTTCATTAATAATTAGATTCAAACAAGAATACATATCATGAACAAGCTCATTATCATTTATTTTAAAGGAAGCATAATTTTGTTTAGCTAGACAATGTTTTTGCTCACGGCCATTAGTTGTGCCGTCATGGAGCTCTTGGAGTTTTAACCAAATTTCATGTGCCATATTTAAAGTGAACACTTGGTTAAACACATCCATGCTAAAAGATTCAAACAAGCAATTTTTAGCTCCAGCCTTGAAATAAATTTCTTTTTCTTCACTCTTTGTGGGTTTATCGGGATTCTTATTGGGTTTTATCCCGTCACGAGTGACTCTCCAAATACCCAAACCTACCGTCTCAAGGTGACAAGCTATTCTAGCTTTATAGTAGGGGAAGTGTAACACCTCTGGTGTTTTTACCTAATACTAAAATTTGACATGTCATCATGTGCATTGCAAAGCATTCATATAGTATAAAGTTTTGAATGCATTCACTAAATAAGGTTTATTTCATAATGTTGTTATTTCATGTGATGTGTTTCAAAAACCTTAAACAAAGATCATGACCACAAGGGTCAAATTTCATGTGTTCATGTGAGGCCATGTGTCATTTGACTCAAATAACCCTAATGGGCCATGTTACTGGTCAAAAATCAAAATCTAAGTAAAAGGAAGACAAATCAAATTTGAATTCATTTTCAAATTATAAAAGTCCTTTTTGCCCCTTTTAACTAATTCAAAATCCATGAGGAATTTGGGGTTGAGGCAAAAAGCAAAGTTGGAGATTATTTTATAAGGATCAACTTTGGTATTCAAAGTTTTTCAAGTTTACATATAAAATTTGGAGTAATTTTGAAATGATTCAAATGCTCAAATGCACCCCAAATTCAAATTTCAAAATGGAGGCAGAATTTGAAAATATTTCTAGAAGCAAAGTTGTAGAGTTTGAAAAATTGAACAACTTTCATTTTTGGAGATTTTCAACTTCTTTAGAAAATTTGGGAGTAATTTGAAAAATGAAAGCAGTGGCAGTTCTGTAATTATTTCAAAAATCATCTCCACCTCACTGCTTGCCACCGGCGCCATGCGGGGGTCACCGCCGATCAAATTTCGCCGCTTTCCCATGCGCGGGCATGTCACCGTCGTCGTGGCACCTCCGTCGTGCGCTGTCGCAGCTGGGCGAGCTCATCCCGGCTATAAATAGCCTCATTGCCACCGTCGTTCCTCCCATTTCCCCTTCTGCTCTGCTCCGCCGCTAGCTTGCTCCGCCGCCCGCCGTAGCCTCCGTCGAGCTGCATCCGTCGTGCCTAGCTACGCCAACGTGATCGCCTTGGCCTTGCGCCTCTCTGCGGCTTGCCTACGCCACTTGGGTTGGCCGGAGTCACCCGGCGCAACTGTTTCTTCCCTGAGCCTAGCCGGAGCTCTGCCACCGTCAAGCTCGCCGTGGCCAGGACGTTCCAGAGTGTCTCAGACTCCACCGAGCACATCAACGTGTTCGTGGTGAGTCCCTGATCATGTTTCACCCTTCGCTTTAGACTCTACTATGTTGTTGCCGGTGATACGCCGTGTGCCGCCGCGTTTATCGCCGCCGTGGCCGCCATGGTCGTCGTAGTGTCATCTTCGGTGTACCTGCTGCTTGTCCAAGGGTCGGGATAGGTCCGCCGTGAGGTGGTGATCATGTTGGTACCAGCCCCCTCGCCGGAGCCTCGCCGACAGCGCATTTTGCCGGTCGGAGTCGGCAGCACCGCCGCACCCTGTCTCTGTGACGCTGACACGCGGGGTCGACCTGTCAGAGAGAGAGAGAGAACAGTGAGCTTTTGCTAATTTTTGAATTTTGAATAGTGCAGCAATTTTGCAATTTTATAGGAATTTATTTACATATCCAAAAATTCTGAAAAATTGTGGGTAGCTTCTATACATGATCTAGTATGTTTTAAAAATTTGAAACATGAAATTTGAATAAATTTTTAATGTTCAAATATTCAGTCCATTAATTAATAAATGCAATTTCCATGATTTTTGTAAGTCACTATATAACTCCAAAAATTATGAAATTTATTTTGGTACACTAATTTGTCATGAGGAAGCTTACATAAAAATTTGAGCTTAATTGGACAAAGTTTATTTTATACCTAATGTAGACTTAATTATTTAATTAATTATTCATTTAATTAATGTTTAATCAATTAAGATTTGTTTGACTTTAGAATTGATTGTTGACCTTGGGTCATTAACTTATAATGATCCTTAGTACCTTAATTAGTATTTGAACTCATATCTAATTTGTAATTAGTAAATCTTAATGACATTTCATGTGATAACAAAGGTCATTAACAAGTTAACTCGTCGAAACCCTATGAGTTTGATTAGTGTTGGATCTTGTTTTGGTCATGTTTTGTGACTAGTAGGGTTCCAAGATCCATTTGGTCAAGTCACATGTGTGGTTCTTAATGATAGTGTTGTAGGTTGGTTTTGTTGGCTTGCAACTGTACCGTGAAATAAAATCATTTGCGGGTGTTTTTACATTTCATGTACCGTGACAGCATCATGTTTACATTATCATCATGTTAAAGCATATGTTATCATTTCGTGTAGAACCCTGAGAATGAAACGATTCTAGTTGAGCAAGTTCTGGAAGAATCCCCGGTTGTCACGGGATTCGATAATTGTGGTACTGACCCAGAACCTGAGATCGTCAACGAAGGCAAGCCCCGGTTTATGCATTAAGCCATTACCTTGTTACTTTGAAAAGTTTATCACCTATGTTACTTATTGCATTAAGTTGATTAATGTCAAATGTTACCTACTTGATGCATTACCTACCTTGTTAATTGTTTACCATCCTTGAAGATGTTTTCATTTACAAAAGCGTAGAATGCTTAGTATGCTTTATGGTAGGCTTTCAAAGTAAAAGTTTCGATACAATCAAAGATGGCATACTGGCCAAAGAAAGAAAGAATGTAGAATGAACTAGAGACTAGTCGGGTGAACTTATCTTGAATGTTGGGTAATGTTGCCGGCTATGTCGCTTAAAGGCCACTCATTGTGGATCTTCTGAACGAGACACTTTGTAGTACTGGTCACATACTCCGGTAAGCCTACTTTGGCTAATCCGATACTAAGACGAATGCCCACGCACTGGGAGTGGAGAGATGGCGGGAGTAGCGTGTACCCTCGTGGCTGGAATGTGGCCGGATTTGAGGTGTGCTGTGCTCTCGGGTGGCGTGGAGACGGCTTAGTATAGGAGGATCCGGTAGCGAGGTTGATATATGCAAGATTAAGTTCTACATATGTCGTGTGATAAGGAATCCCCAGCTGGGACTTGAATCAATTCGAATTGCCGGTGCTCCGCGGATATGGAGACTCGATTCATTACAGAAGCAATGTAGTACTAGGTGAATTACTAAAATATGAGAAAAGAATGGAATGAGAATGAATGGAATACAAGAAATGTACATTTAGTTTGAGTTAATAAACAAAAGGTACTTAGTGGTAAAACTTGAAAATAGAATGAAGAATAGTAAGCTTTTGGCAAAGAACTTTTGAATCTTGCTACATCCTTACCTTGCCCCAAACCCCTGCATCTCTAAAGTCTTACACCCCGTTACAGTCGGGTTAGTCTTGTTGAGTACTTTTGTACTCAGGGTTTGTTAACCCTTGTTGCAGGTGAGTCGCATGCGTAGGCTTGTTTTGGTCCCTGCTGCATGTCGGTGTTTGAATGTCAACTGATGATGAGGAGTAATGAATAGGCCTTTGGACAAGGCGTTAGTTTGTATGATAAATAAAGTTAATGTAATATTATCCCGCTACTATGGTTGTATAACACTTATGGTATTGTAAGTTTGAAAACAACTGGTTTGTAATTATGTTATCTTAAGACTTCCGCTATCTTTTACTCTGGTATATATTTGAATAAACTAGTTGTAATCTGCAATGACTGTGATTGGGATCCTGTTTGAAAAGAGAAACGTGGATGATTCGGGTTTCCCGAGGACACCCGACAGACCTGTTGAGTTGTTGGGAACTCGTGTACGCTATCTGAGGTCTGTTAAGACAACTGATAGGTGCATGTGGGCCCGATTCCTTAGGAGGTTCTGCCACAGCTGGTATCAGAGCAGTTCCCATCTAAGATCATTGTAGGTTACTTTGGAAAACCTTCAAAAAGATTTGGATCAAAGAAAGTAAATTTGATATTTTAAAGTTTAAATTTCTTTCTTCTTACCTTTGATCTAGACTCGATCCTGACTTATTTGAAAAGTTTGTGGCAGGATAATATGGTTAGGTTTGTCCTATGTATTATGAAAATCTAGTACTTATGATTATATTAATCTTTTGTACTTAGATTCGTAAGATCGATTCATGCATCATGCTTGAGCACCTTGCATTATAATTCCCCTTAATAGTGGTTGGGTAAGTAATGTCAATCCCATTCTTGCTAACCTCCGTTATCCTCAAGCTATTCTTATAGTCCTACTCTAGATTCTACAGGCTATGGCAAAGACCAAGAAAACCGCACGCAAGTCCACCGGACCTCATGGAGTCCCGCGTCACCAATTGGCACCAAGAAATCACGAGCTTGGTGAAGGAAGTTCCAAGAACCTAGGAGAGGAAGGATCTTCAAGCAACCCCGCCAACTGTTGAGAACCTTAACAACGGAGCTCAACACTCTTCGTCGAGCTCATGCCAAAGATCAAGAGGAGTTGGCGGAAATGCAAAGAGGTATCACCATGACCATGGAGTTGCGGAATGAAGCCTGGACACGAGAAGATGCGGCCAATGAACGCATCAATGAGTTGGAGTTCTATGTAGAGGACCTAGAGATGGACAATGCCATTCTTCATGAGAATGTCCATATGCTGTATGCTCAACTTCATCCTCCTCATGGGGATGGTGAAGTTACCGATGAAGAAATGATTGTAGCTCCAGGAGAAGTCGAGAATGAAGAAGAGGAGGAGGACCCTGAGGAGTTAGTGTACTTCTCAGATGAAGATGAGGTTTCGTCCGATACGAGTACGGATGCCGAAGACTGAAAGCTTGGAGTAGTAGTAGTTCCTTTACTGCTTTCCTAGAAAACCAGGGTTGTCTTGTGGGATACAAGACATGTAATATAAATAAGAACCCTTTGTAGTATGCAACCTTTTAAAAGCTTTCAATAAAGAATAATGTAAGTAAATGTGTTTCTCTAACAGATGCCTCGTCCTATCACCCGAACTGGTGCTAGTGGCTCGCACGACGATGATGAGTGCCCAAATCCTCCACCAATGCCCTCGACTATGGCAGATGCCATAGCTGCACTCGTCAACGCAACGGCAGAGAATGCTAGGCTGTTAAGGGAGTTGGCGCAGAACCAGCAGGCACCATACCCTAATCGTGGCCATCGTAATAATGGAAACGACGAGTCAACCTATGTGGATTTTACTGACACACGTCCGCCTGTGTTCTCAAAGGCAGACGAACCTTTAGAAGCTGATGATTGGCTTAGGACAATAGAGCAAAAGTTCGAGCTGATCCACTGTACTGAGGTTCAAAAACCAAGGTTTGCGGCACAGCAACTCCGAGGAGCTGCTGGTGCTTGGTGGGCAAATTTGGTAGCAGTACAGCCCGCTGGTCACCAAATCAACTGGAGGGAGTTCAAGGATGCCTTCAGGGCACATTATATTCCAGACGGTGTGATGACCATGAAGTTGGAAGAGTTCTTGGCTCTTAAGCAAGGGGAGCACCCGGTGATGCAGTATGTTGGGCAGTTTCAACCACCTGTCGCAGTATGCTATTGAGTATGTGAATACTGACAGGAAGAAAAAGAATCATTTTCTTAGAGGCTTGAACACTAAACTTCAGACAATGATGGCAGCCTGTGGTAATGCAACTTACCATGAGACAATCAACATTGCTATCGCTTCGGAAGAAAATTACCACCGACACAAGGAGGCGAAGAAGAAGAAAATATTTGCTTCCGGATCATCAAGTGGCAAGCGTCAGAAGATAGTATACCATCCTCAGAATCATGGCCGTACGCCATTTCGCCCACAACAAGGCCAAAGCAGGCAGCAAATCTTCATTCGCCCTGCAACTAATATGCCTTATACTCATCAAGCACCGCAGCAGCAGAACAATACAAATAATGCAAACCGCAATGCTACTCCCCAGAATCACAATTTTCCATGCTATAATTGTGGTAAACCCAGGCATTTTTCCCGAGAATGTCCAGTATCCTAGGAAGAACAATCCTGATGCAACCAAAGCCCCTGTTAATCAAGCTCAAAATCAGTACAAGGGCAATGCTCAGAACCATCAAAAGGGTCCGGCTGAGAAGAAAACTGGAAGGGTATTCTATACGCAAGTGGAATCTATTCCAGAAGGAGAACCAGTTATGATGGGTATGTTTCCCATTGCTAAGCATCCTGCAATTACCTTATTTGATTCTGGTGCATCCCATACATTCATCAATCGTACATTTGTTGTGAAGCATGGGATAGCTATTGGGGAAACAAAAGAACCCTATCATATACAGTCGCCTAGGGGGACGAATCTGTACAAGGGAGGTAGTTCAGCATGTACCTATTGATTTGGGAGGTTATGAGTTCCCTACCAATATGCTGATATTAAAGGATCAAGATATAGATGTGATCCTTGGTATGAACTGGCTAACTCAACACGGGGCTATCATAGATGTCCTGCGTAGAACAATAAGGGTAAATGCACCTGACAGCAAAACCCAACTTCTCATCCAACTTCCTTTTCCTAAGAGTACAGTAGGAGACAGTCTGTGCAACTATTGTTGAAGGAGCCGAGGAAATTTCAGTGGTATGTGAGTTTACGGATGTCTTTCCCGATGACCTGCCTGGTCTGCCACCAGACCGAGACGTAGAGTTCAGAATTGATCTGAAACCAGGGACAGCACCAGTGTCCAGAAGAGCATATAGGATGCCACCGAAAGAATTAGCAGAATTAAAAATGCAACTACAAGAGTTGTTAGACAAGGGTTTCATTCAACCCAGTTCATCACCTTGGGGATGTCCTGCTATTTTCGTGAAGAAGAAGGACCAAACCTTAAGGTTATGTGTTGACTATAGGCCATTAAATGAAGTCACCATCAAGAACAAATACCCCTTACCCCGAATTGATTTGCTTTTTGATCAACTTACGGGAGCCAAGGTATTCTCGAAGATAGACTTAAGATCAGGCTACCACCAGATTAAGATCAGACGTGAAGATGTGCCAAAGACAGCGTTTACTACCCGATATGGACTATATGAGTATCTAGTCATGTCTTTTGGGCTGACCAATGCCCCGGCTCATTTCATGTACCTGATGAACTCAGTTTTCATGCCTGAGTTGGATAAGTTTGTCGTGGTGTTTATTGATGACATTCTTATCTACTCTAAGAGCAAAGAGGAACATGCGGAACATCTCCGTATTATTCTACAAAGATTAAGAGATCACCAACTATATGCCAAATTCAGCAAATAGTGCATTTTGGTTAGAGGAAGTACAATTTCTGGGTCATGTGCTATCTGCTGAAGGTATAGCTATTGATCCGAGCAAGGTAGAAGAAGTCCTTAATTGGAAAGCACCTACAACTATTCATCAAGTTCGTAGCTTCCTGGGGTTGGCAGGGTATTACCTGTCAGTTTATCCCTGACTTCTCCAGAATGGCGAAGCCAATTACTGGATTGCTGAAAAATCAAACTAAGTTTGTATGGTCAATAGAATGTGAAGAGGCCTTTCAGACATTGAAGAAGTTGTTGACAACTGCACCAGTATTAGCACAACCTGATATCGAGAGGCCATTTGATATCTATTGTGATGCATCTGGAATTGGTATTGGCTGTGTTCTTATGCAAGAAGGCAGAGTCATAGCATATGCTTCTAGACAACTCAAGAAGCACGAAGAACATTATCCCACCCATGATCTTGAATTAGCTGCTGTTGTCCATTCACTCAAGATTTGGCGACATTATTTATTAGGGCAATATATGTCATATCTATACAGACCACAAGAGTTTGAAATACATCTTCACTCAGTCAGAGCTGAATATGAGGCAAAGGAGATGGTTAGAACTTATCAAAGATTATGACTTAGAAGTGCATTATCATCCGGGCAAGGCTAATGTGGTTGCCGATGCCCTGAGTCGCAAGAGTCATTGTCATTGCCTAATTGTAGAACCTATGCAGCGAACATTGTGTCAAGAGATGGAGCATCTGGATTTACAAATCATAGAACAAGGTTCCCTGTCAATATTGTAGTTGAGTCCACTATCAAAGATCAGATCATTGCTGCTCAACAGAAAAGTAAGGGCATAGCCCATATTAAGGATAAAGTCAAATCTGGAAAACCAACATGTTTCAAGATTGATGAATCAGATGTCGTATGGTTCAAGGATAGGTTGGTAGTACCCAAAAATCCGGAGCTGCGAAAGCAGATTCTTGATGAAGCTCATTCTACAAGATACTCCATTCATCCGGGTAGCAACAAAATGTATCATGATCTGAGAAAGAGATATTGGTGGACCAAAATGAAAATAGAAATAGCTCAATATAGTAGCCAAGTGTGATATTTGTCAGAAAGTCAAAGCGGTTCATATGAAGACTGCAGGTCCATTACATTCATTGCCAGTTCCATCTTGGAAGTGGGAAGATATCTGTATGGACTTCATAGTAGGGTTGCCTAGGACATCTGCAGGCTACAATTCAATATGGGTTATTGTTGATCGTCTAACCAAAATAGCTCATTTCTTACCAGTCAGAGATAAATATCGAGCGGAGCAGTATGCAAAGATTTATCTTGATAGAATCTTCAGTCTGCATGGGGCACCCAAGACCATTGTCTCTGACAGAGGATCATTGTTCATATCCAAGTTTTGGAAAAGTCTACATGAGTCTTTGGGAACTAAACTTATCCGTAGTTCTGCTTATCATCCGCAAACAGACGGACAGACTGAAAGGGTAAATCAAATTCTTGAAGATATGTTAAGAGCATGTGTCCTTTCTTTTGGTGCTAAATGGGATGAATGCCTTCCCTTAGCTGAATTCTCGTATAACAATAGCCATCAAGAGAGCATTAAAATGGCACCTTTCGAAGCACTGTATGGCCGTAGGTGCCAAACACCTTTAAATTGGTCAGAAGCTGGAGAACGTTGGTTCTTTGGACCGGACGTGGTCAAGGAAGCTGAAGAGAAAGTTAAACTCATACAAGCTAATATGAAGATAGCTCAATCCCGACAGAAAAGCTATGCTGATAAGAGGAGACGACCGCTAGAATTCAAAGTGGGAGATTTTGTCTACCTCAAGGTATCACCGATGAAAGGAGTTCATCGATTTTGGGATTCGGGGAAAGTTGGCACCCCGTTATGTAGGTCCTTTTCAGATCCAACAACGATGTGGACCAGTCGCCTATCGCGTCAAGCTACCAGATCACATGTCAGCGGTACATGATATCTTTCATGTGTCTCAGTTAAAGAAGTGTCTTCAAGTACCTGACCAAGAAATCGACTTTGGATGATGTAGAACTAGAACCTGATTTGACTTATGCTGAGTACCCCATTAGAGTCTTAGATCAGAAAAGATCGAGTCACTCGTAGACGTACAATCAAGTTCTACAAAGTACAATGGAATCAACACACGGAAGATGAAGCTACTTGGGAGTCCGAGGATTACTTAGAAGAGAACTTTCCTGACTTCTTCGCTTCTATCTAGTTGCAATACCTTGTCTATATTGTAACTTGTCTTATTGTTAATAGAAGGGAAAACCCCCTCACTAGCCTTTTGAATAAAGTTGTGATGTGTTAGCTCGACACATTTCCCTTTTCCATTACTTAGCCTTAAGTTTTAAATCTCGGGACGATGATTTCTTTAAGGGGGGAGGGTTGTAACACCTCTGGTGTTTTGACCTAATACTAAAATTTGACATGTCATCATGTGCATTGCAAAGCATTCATATAGTATAAAGTTTTGAATGCATTCACTAAATAAGGTTTATTTCATAATGTTGTTATTTCATGTGATGTGTTTTCAAAAACCTTAAACAAAGATCATGACCACAAGGGTCAAATTTCATGTGTTCATGTGAGGCCATGTGTCATTTGACTCAAATAACCCTAATGGGCCATGTTACTGGTCAAAAATCAAAATCTAAGTAAAAGGAAGACAAATCAAATTTGAATTCATTTTCAAATTATAAAAGTCCTTTTTGCCCCTTTTGACTAATTCAAAATCCATGAGGAATTTGGGGTTGAGGCAAAAAGCAAAGTTGGAGATTATTTTATAAGGATCAACTTTGGTATTCAAAGTTTTTCAAGTTTACATATAAAATTTGGAGTAATTTTGAAATGATTCAAATGCTCAAATGCACCCCAAATTCAAATTTCAAAATGGAGGTAGAATTTGAAAATGTTTCTAGAAGCAAAGTTGTAGAGTTTGAAAAATTGAACAACTTTCATTTTTGGAGATTTTCAACTTCTTTAGAAAATTTGGGAGTAATTTGAAAAATGGAAGCAGTGGCAGTTCTGTAATTATTTCCAAAATCATCTCCACCTCACTGCTTGCCGCCGGCGCCACGCGCGTGTCACCGGCGATCAAATTTCGCCGCTTTCCCACGCGCAGGCACGTCACCGTCGCCGTGGCGTCTCCGTCATGCGCTGTCGTAGCCGGGCGAGCTCATCCCGGCTATAAATAGCCTCATTGCCACCGTCGTTCCTCCCGTTTCCCCTTCTGCTCTGCACCGCCGCCGTCGTGCTCCGCCGCTCGCCGTAGCCTCCGTCGAGCAGCATTCGTCGTGCCCAGCTACGCCAACAGCTCTGCCTCGCCCTGCCGCTCATTCCTGACCTGCTCGCCTCGCTTCTAGGCGATCAGCACCACCGCGCGACGTCGTCTTCTTCGGAGCCGGCCGAAGCTCCGCCACCGTCAAGCTCACCGTGGCCAGGACGTTCCAGAGTGTCTCCGACTCCACCGAGCACATCAACGTGTTCGTGGTGAGTCCCTGATCGTGTTTCACCCTTTGCTTTAGACTCTACTGTGTTGTTGCCGGTGATACGCCGTGTGCCGCCGCGTTTATCGCCGCCGTGGCCGCCATGGTCGTCGTAGTGTCATCTCCGGTGTGCCTGCTGCTTGTCTAAGGGTCGGGATAGGTCCGCCGTGAGGTGGTGATCATGTTGGTACCAGCCCCCTCGCCGGAGCCTCGCCGACGGCGCGTTTTGCCGGTCGGAGTCGGCAGCGCCGCCGCGCCCTGTCTCTGTGGACGCTGACACGCGGGGTCGACCTGTCAGAGAGAGAGAGAGAGAACAGTGAGCTTTTGCTAATTTTTGAATTTTGAATAGTGCAGCAAGTTTTGCAATTTTATAGGAATTTATTTACACATCCAAAAATTCTGAAAAATTGTGGGTAGCTTCTGTACATGATCTAGTATGTTTTAAAAATTTGAAACATGAAATTTGAATAAATTTTTAATGTTCAAATATTCAGTCCATTAATTAATAAATGCAATTTCCATGATTTTTGTAAGTCACTATATAACTCCAAAAATTATGAAATTTATTTTGGTACACTAATTTGTCATGAGGAAGCTTACATAAAAATTTGAGCTTAATTGGACAAAGTTTATTTTATACCTAATGTAGACTTAATTATTTAATTAATTATTCATTTAATTAATGTTTAATCAATTAAGATTTGTTTGACTTTAGAATTGATTGTTGACCTTGGGTCATTAACTTATAATGATCCTTAGTACCTTAATTAGTATTTGAACTCATATCTAATTTGTAATTAGTAAATCTTAATGACATTTCATGTGATAACAAAGGTCATTAACAAGTTAACTCGTCGAAACCCTAAGAGTTTGATTAGTGTTGGATCTTGTTTTGGTCATGTTTTGTGACTAGTAGGGTTCCAAGATCCATTTGGTCAAGTCACATGTGTGGTTCTTAATGATAGTGTTGCAGGTTGGTTTTGTTGGCTTGCAACTGTACCGTGAAATAAAATCATTTGCGGGTGTTTTTACATTTCATGTACCGTGACAGCATCATGTTTACAATATCATCATGTTAAAGCATATGTTATCATTTCAAGTAGAACCCGAGAACGAAACGATCCTAGTTGAGCAAGTTCTGGAAGAATCCCTGGTTGTCACGGGATTCGATAATTGTGGTACTGACCCGGAAACTGAGATCGTCAACGAAGGCAAGCCCCGGTTTATACATTAAGCCCTTACCTTGTTTACTTTGAAAAGTTTATCACCTATGTTACTTATTGCATTAAGTTGATTAATTCAAATGTTGCCTACTTGATGCATTACCTTCCTTGTTAATTGTTTACCATCCTTGAAGATGTTTTCATTTACAAAAGCGTAGAATGCTTAGTATGCTTTATGGTAGGCTTTCAAAGTAAAAGTTTCGATACAATCAAAGATGGCATACTGGCCAAAGAAAGAAAGGAAGAATGTAGAATGAACTAGAGACTAGTCGGGTGACTTATCTTGAATTTTGGGTAATGTTGCCGGCTATGTCGCTTAAAGGCCACTCATTGTGGATCTTCTGAACGAGACACTTTGTAGTACTGGTCACATACTCCAGTAAGCCTACTTCGGCTAATCCGATACTAAGACGAATGCCCACGCACTGGGAGTGGAGAGATGGCGGGAGTAGCGTGTACCCTCGTGGCTGGAATGTGGCCGGATTTGAGGTGTGCTGTGCTCTCGGGTGGCGTGGAGACGGCTTAGTATAGGAGGATCCGGTAGCGAGGTTGATATATGCAAGATTAAGTTCTACATATGTCGTGTGATAAGGAATCCCCAGCTGGGACTTGAATCAATTCGAATTGCCAGTGCTCCGCGGATATGGAGACTCGATTCATTACAGAAGCAATGTAGTACTGGTGAATTACTAAAATATGAGAAAAGAATGGAATGAGAATGAATGGAATACAAGAAATGTACATTTAGTTTGAGTTAATAAACAAAAGGTACCTAGTGGTAAAACTTGAAAATAGAATGAAGAATAGTAAGCTTTTGGCAAAGAACTTTTGAATCTTGCTACATCCTTACCTTGCCCAAACCCATGCATCTCTAAAAGTCTTACACCCCGTTACGTCGGGTTAGTCTTGTTGAGTACTTTTGTACTCAGGGTTTGTTAACCCTTGTTGCAGGTGAGTCGCATGCGCAGGCTTGTTTTGGTCCCTGCTGCATGTCGGTGTTTGAAGTCAATGACTGATGAGGAGTGATGAATGGCCTTTGGACAAGGCGTTAGTTTGTATGATAAATAAAGTTAATGTAATATTATCCCGCTACTATGGTTGTATAACACTTATGGTATTGTAAGTTTGAAAACAACTGGTTTGTAATTATGTTATCTTAAGACTTCCGCTATCTTTTACTCTGGTATATATTTGAATAAACTGTTGTAATCTGCAATGACTGTGATTGGGATCCTTTTTGAAAAGTGAAACGTGGATGATTCGGGTTTCCCGAGGACACCCGACAGACCTGTTGAGTTGTTGGGAACTCGTGTACGTTATCTGAGGTCTGTTAAGACAACGATAGGTGCATGTGGGCCCGATTCCTTAGGAGGTTCTGCCACAGGAAGTTAGTGCCATCAAAGTGTGGAGGCCTAGAGGTATCCATCACAACCACTCTAAGTAGCGTCGGCTCAATGGCGGTGAAGCCAAAGGTCCAAATTGAGCCAACCTGGCTCTGATACTACTTGTAATGGAACGTGACGCCTAAGAGGGGGTGAATTAGGCAACTTAAAATTCTACTTCTAAACTATGGCCTCTAATTTCACCTAGTCAAAGCCTATGCAAAAAGATAAACTATCTAAATGTGCAACTATGGTTTTGCTAGTGTGTAGCTATCTCTACCGCAAAAGGAGTTATGCAAACAATGTAGATGTGGAAGCTAAAGAGTAAGGTAGAGATATGCAAACTTCAGTCGATGACTCCAGTATTTTTACCGAGGTATTGAGAAGCACGCAAGCTTCTCCCTAGTCCTCGTTGGAGCCCCTTGCAAGGAATCCCTCACAAGGGCCAAGCTCTCGATCAGGTAACTCCGTGGATAGAGCCGGGCCTTCCCCACGTGCAAGTGGGTATCTGGTGTGCCTTCCAGCAAGCCTCTCCCAGACCGCTCCCCACCGTATTCACTATCAAGCTTCCGAGCGAACCACCGCGGGCCTTGTTCCCTCCGGTACATAGTGGTGGCCACACCAAAAATGCGATTGGTGTGATCTCATAAGACTATAAGCCCCTCCGATGTATAACAATTGGTGCGCGCAAGCACCAAGAGATAAGAGGTATGCAAACCTCACTAAACACTAGGCCTAAACCTAGAGCAAGCGCATAAGCGGTGGTCTAATCAACCTAAGCACTTCGCAAAGCACCTATGCTAATCACCTAATGAATCACTAAGCACTATGCAAGTGGAGATCACTAAAATGGTGTATCAACACCATTGGTATGTTTTCTCAGTTCTCCACATCTCAAATGGCCGGTAGGGGGTCCATTTATAAGAACCATGGGGAAAGTAGTTATTGGGGGCGAAACCTAGCTTTCTGCTACTGAACGGACGCTGCTATCGTCCCGACCGTGAGCGCACACATAGTGATCGGACGCACTGCTGAGTCCGGTCATCATCGACCGGACGCATCCGGTTGCATTTGCACCGCTCTGGAACCTCTCTAGACATGATCGGATGCTGCACTTTGTGCGTCCGATCATCCAGTGCCGCTGCATCCGGTCCTCACTAAGTTGTTGCCGCGATGATGAACAGTGAAGTCCATGCGTCCGGTCACTATTGCTGATGTCTGCTGTTGCCGAGCAACTGATCGGCCGCGTTCGGTCCTCATAGGGCCACGTCCGGTCACCTCTGCCGAGCTTGTTTCTTCGCGATCTTGCGTCCGGCTTGGTTCCCATCTTCGTGTTTGGACTTTGCTTGATATCTTGGGTCTTCTCTTGTGCTTCTACGGTCTTGCTTATGGTGTTGATCGTGGGATCATCATGTTGCCTTCGTCTAAGTCACGTCTTGCACCCTATTGAACTATAAAACAATTATTTACAAATTCATTAGTCCAATTTGGTTATGTTGGTCATCAAACACCAAAATCCAAAGTAAATGGGCCTAGGGTCCATTTTCCTTACAACTCCCTTGCCCTTTATAGGCAAAGAGGACTCCTACTTGCTACAGCATATTTCAACCACTGAAGTGGATGCTGAGCATATTCCTAACACTAGGCTTGGAAGCCAAAGAAAGTAAAAAGTACAAGAAAAGTAAGATACAAGTGTTTTAGCACTAGGCTTATCTATCACTTAGAATTACTTGAGTGATGTGAAGTTCCTCTAACTTTATTAGGGTGTGCTTATTTATTTCATAACTATCTATATTGATTTATTAGAGTTCATATGTCATGCCATGACTCTTGCCAAGAGAAGAATAATTGTAATTGGCTGTTGTGAGAGTTTTCAGAAAGTTCATATTATCATCATGTTCTTTAGCTTCCACTACTTTAGCTCAAGAAAAATGATTCACCTTCAAACCACTTCTGGATGAATGCAAGGTCTGATTTAGTCTGTTTGGATGTCATCAACCAGACATGGAGACAAATACTTGGTAAGATTGATCTTTGCATTTCATTATATGTTTGTACAGGCAATGGATTCTCTCCATGCCTTATCTATACAATTAGAGATTCTGCTTTGTATCATGTTAAAGCAGGCTTAGGTTTGAACCTATGTGATACTTTGCAGATCTTGTCGATGTGTTTGAGGTCTTCTTTCCAAAACTTCTGTTATATCCTAATCCTTCTGATCCATTAAATGCAGATGCGGCTTCATTGATGATGTGTAATCACCCTCCTTTGTGTGCATCGAACTTACAGAAAAAACATTGGCTGCAGTTTGCAATCTGGGTTAAAGCATATGGCATGGTTACATGTACATTTCTTAAGTAGATGACCACCTGATCAGATATTTTAGCAAATCGATCCATGTAATTTTGTTGTTGGATCATGTACTTTGATCCCTATAATTTTGTTGTTGAACCACGTGCTTCAATCCCTAACTTTATTGTCGAACCATTCTTTGATCAGCATGTCACTCTAATAAAGAAGGAAGCCAACATACGATTCATGTGTGGAAATAGTGAAACAGAGGTTGGTTAGCATGCGAGATATAGGTTAATTAATTGTTTACTAGATGGGATGGGCTAGGAAAATAATTTCATTTGATTTGGGGTTGGGTGGAAATGAGGTGGGTTCTATCTTGTTCATTTTATTTTTTACAAATTATATCAGGTTTTGTATTTTACTGTAACGTTAGCACGGGCATACTACTAGTGGTTTTATAACACTCCATTTGTTACCCATTGCTTTTATGTTTTTTGTCATTTTCTCAGCATTATCAGCTTGTCACTGATAGTAGTGGTTTTGTATTCATGCACTTATATCAGTAAGAAGGTATGGCCACTCATAATAATGCACTTACAAATTTAGTATCATGTTACTATGAATTAATTTTGTACTCACACTAGAGTTCAACTACACTTACAGTGGTCAATTAGGTGTAGTTCATACCCTCTCCATGTCCCTAAAGAAAATCGTTTTGGACATCGACACGGTCTCCAAAAACAACTTTGATCGCTATTTTTTGCTATAAAATATTTACAAAATATAGCCAATTTATACTTTTATAAAACAGCATTTCGAGATGAATCTAATTACATCACTTTTATATTTTCAAACTCAACCCAAAAGAATTTATTTGTAGTCAAAGTTTAAAATGTTTGACTTAAGACAACCTCAAAACGACTTCCTTTAGGAACATGGAGAGAGTAGGCATTATCGATGTATCTAATACTGGAGTTCAACTATTCTTACAGTTTGTTAATCAAGTGTGTTAGCTAGGTATTACTGATGTATCTAATACTAATTGAAAAAGTTTATTAGGGTCATGTTGGCTCATTCTTAATTAGGTGTGTTTGCTAGGTATTGCATTATCTGTTTTTGATTTTTTTTATCATTTGTTTTGAGTCCAATTTCTCATGGTTTTGATTTCAATTTTTGCCCATTATTATGTGTAATCTTTATGCTTTGATTTCTTCTGACTTAATTCAAAATTTTCATAGAATTACTTGATCTTATGTGCTTTAACTATTGTAGTTTGTGTTGCATGAAGTTGGACGGAGGTGTTGCATAATCTGTGATTTTTTAAGTCATGTTTCACTCGAACTTTGTTTCTATTATTTTTTGAATGATTTTCCCTTTAGGATTACTTGTGTGACCATAGGGCCTCAATCATTACTTTGTTTTTGGTTACATTTGAGTGTTTTGTCCCCTCAAATTGTTTGAGTGATAAGAGAGGACACATCATCGAGTTCCAAATAGACAGATCCATTTTATTTTGGTGAGAAAGCTGAGGTTATGCGTCTGCAGCATTAGTGGGCCGTAATTAACGAGTTATTAAGACCCAAATGCGCCTAGAGTGGGCCTGACGGCCGTAATTCGCGCGGGCTCCATTAGAAGTGGACTAGGAAGATTCTGTGATTACTTGTTGCTACCATCAAAAGATAAACTGGGGGTGAAAGATGAGCCGAGCTGGTCTCATAAGGAAATATAAGCCCGGGAAATCAGGGGCAGCGAGCAACTCGAATGCACAGGCCGACAAGGTGATAAAAATGCGCACTTCACATTTCGACCCTGCACCACATTTTCCCTTCCCTTTTCATGTTAGTTATATACTAGACAAGTTGAATAGCACACTGGCACGCATTTTGTTTGTCTTTCAGTAGCCACAGCACCATGGCAGATGAAGTCAGTGCACAGACGATCATTTCCTCCTGACTTTCATGGTGCTTGTGATTTCAAGCTTCCTCTGCTGCACGACTAGTGTAAGAATTACGGGGTGTTTGATTCAGCGACTAAAATTTAGGAGGTATGTTGTGAGGGTGTTGCATAGGGTGTTTAGATACTAATAAAAAGATAAATTATATAATCTGTCGGTACTCCACGAGACGATTTTTTAAGCCTAATTAATCCGTCATTAGCATATGTTTACTATAGCACCACATTGTCAAATCATGGACTAATTAGGCTTAAAAGATTCGTCTCACAAATTAGTCGTAAACTATGCAATTAGTTTTATAATTAGTCTATATTTAATACATCATGTATGTGTCCAAACATTCGATGGGACGACCACTAAAATTTAGAAGGAGCAGCCAAACACCTTCTTAGCCCCCGGTGCTTCCCAGCGTTGTTTGACATCGGGTCTATCAGGGAACTGAACTGGCGCGACTTTGTTGTGGAGCAGCTAAGGAAGTCTGTTAGTGCACATGGAAGAAAGAACAGGGTGACGGGCAGCCGTACTGTTATGTAGCTAGCCGTAGAATAAGTTATTCTATGGTCACTTTAAGTTACGATAATTACTATACTAATTTATGAGATTATGGTAACTCTCTCATAAATGATTTACTATAACATTATGGTAAGTATCATCTTAAATAATATTAACCCATATATCGTAAATGTGTATTGTCATTATCGTAAATTGGTATAAACATTATCGTAAAACAAGGTGGCTATAGAATAAGTTATTCTGTGGTCAGCTGCAGAATAGCCTTACCGTGTGTGTGTATATATATATATATGGAAATTATTTCCTACTCCCATGGAGTAGTTACTTCTATGTGTATATCTCTAGATTTAGGGCATATACGGCCCAACGAAGTGTATGTAGATAGAGTATATCATCATACTAGACCATCTAGGATACTATGTATGACAAGTATGTATGTATACTTAGAGTATATAGTTATACTTATTTTATATGTTACTATCATAGTATTATATAATATATTAAAAAATATTTGCTCTTTTGAAAATTTTTTCATATAGTAAATATCTGGAATATCTTAATATTAGTATGTCAACGTACTCAAACTGATAAATGGGTATGTACACATACGTAACGTGATTTATTGATTATGAAAGTAACTACATCCGGGAGTATATATATATATGGTAAAACTATGTCAGAGAAGAGAAATGGCAAATGCTGGTTCCCTACATTTGTCATTTCTCCTCTCTGACTTAGTTTTACCATTTTGCAGTAGGTTCTGCATCTAGATCATTCGCTTGAAACCGGTGACACGCGAATTCCCGATGGAACACCACGGATTTCTGCAGGGAACGAACAAGAAGCTTGTCGACAAAGTCCTTGAGATTGACCCGAAGAAAAATGGCTCGTTCGGAAATCCTTGGTGAGTTTTTCTGTATCACTACTCCTCAGAAATGGCTGTGATTTTTTATTGGAATGGCTGTGACTTTTCTATCTGTTATGAATTCATGACCCTCCTCTCTGTTTGCTTCAAATATTACAACCAGTTGGAAAAAAAAGAGCTGCTGATAACATAAACTACAGGGGTGCATCAAACGCACCCGCCATTCCGCAATCCTCGGAGGTGCCCCCGAAATAGCAAGTTTTGTGTCAGCAAATGTTTCTGCTAATAATGTGGAGAAGAATGAGAACCAAGGGATGCAAGGCGTGCTCCCAGAAGATAGTTCTGAGCTGCCAACCGAGGACAAGAAGACACATCTGCTGACGACTACAACAGATATGAAAGTTATGTGGATGGAGGTAGCACGGGCGACTCCCCTGAGGATGATCCTGACTGCTGGGAACAAGACGAGTTCAGTGGCAGACAGCAGAAACGTAGCAAGACAGTATATGGGATCTGTGGCTGCTGCTGCTGCTGCTGCTGCTGCTGATTTGTTAGGAGAGAAAAATATTATTCTATGGTCGAAAATTAGCGCTGATTCTGGCCGATAAGCTCAAGCAAACAGGGAGGCCATGACTTATTAGATTTTCCGAAGGAGACTCAAGAAACACGGAATGGGCGTAATGAAGAGCATTCAAATCTTTCAAAACGAGCATCGACCGGTGTTGATGGGGATGTGCCGAATGCAAGGAGCACACGCCAGAAAACTGGTTAAAACAGTGGTGCCATTTTGGAGAAGACGGCGATAAGGCGATTCAACTTCTCAGGAATGCAAACAGATTTCCAGAGCTCTGGAAAATGTCCTGGATACATACAGCACCCTCAGTCTAGAATTTTGACCATGTCCGTTCAGGCAGCATTCTGGACCCTAGGCGAGCAGAATTGGACGCCTGGAGACGCACGGCGCACCAGGCAAGTTTGTCTGAGGTTGAACCAAACAGCCCCAAAATTTCCTGGAATCATCAAAATAGCACGGAGGAGAAGAGACGGTGGTTTGTGGTCAAGCGTGCGTTGAGACCAACTACTGAAGAACCCTGACGAGAAACTGGAACCACACGCAATTTACACGCAAGAAACCCTGCGGCCTGCCAGCTTCCTCTACAAGTATAGGTTAATATACTGCTGCTAGATGGTTTCTACGGCTGATAAGCCGGCTGAAGCTGATTTGTTGTAAGAGAAAGACATTGTTCCATATCTGATAAGTCAGGCTGGTAATTTCAAACGAACAGAGCCTTGAGTGGTGTATAGCCAGAGCTCACCTACGATTTTGGATTGTGCTGACTGCTGAACTTGCAGCAACAGCAGAGTTGCATCACACCACCCAGTTCGGTGTCTCTCTGCAGTGTCTGCATGCAGACTTGTCTGTTCTTCTGGAAGAAGTCTGAGAAAGACAAAGGGGGAAACGAATAGTAGATCAAAAATGCAGAGCTGGTCCCAGAACGTAGCAGTGGCGCGATGATTAGGCATTTAGCCGTAAGCACCACTCTGCTCCCTTTTCAATCAGAGACTTTTTTGTGCAGGTAACCCACAATGACCACAAGAGACTTGCACAGTACAGCTGAATCAGTAAGGTATCATGATTGCATGTAGAGTAGAGATGTTCAGCTTGGAAAAAGTTTCAGCAAAGTGAGAAGAAAAGCAGGGAAGGGGGCAGGCCAGCAAGGTGTCCCAGGGCTAAGCATTTTCTAATCCGAAATCAGAGGCTATCAGACTAGGCCACCCGGCCGTCAGCTTTGCATGCAGCTTTCGCTCCCGGAGTTAAGCTAAGGCATTCCGCGTGGGCTCCCCGCCGGGTCAACAACGATCTTCTCCCCCCATTAGATTAACGATGCATTGCCAAATGATTAGGGTTAGGGCACGGCAGCAGGACATGGTGGGGGCGGGTGACTGGATACGCGTGTGCAGGGGCGTTTAGTTTAGTGTCCCCCCGCACATGGGGTGTTGGGGGGTAGCGGCTAGATTAGTGTCGGATTAGGCCACCAGGGGCTACAATTGTGAGAAGTCACGCACGCACGCCCGGATCTAACCAAGATCGCGCTGCGCCCCCTCAAACCTCACTGACGAGCGGAACCAAATCATGCAAGCACACCTGCACCTACTGCTGCTAAGCTATAGTTTAATCATGGCAGTGCTTGTGCTAATGCTGGAACTAGTGGTCTCGTCACTCGTGGGTAGACTAATCAAATCTTTGTTTGCTGCATAACACATCATGTGGAATTAACCATGACTTGTACGTTTGGCGCCTAGCACGTGAATCCTATAGCTTAATTTCGGCTTGCTCTCGCTCCGTTTCTCCGAAATCATGCAAATTTTGGCGGAGTTCATGAATTCCTACGAAAACGTTTTGTCAGTAGGTAGTACTAGCAGATGGATCAGGTTGCCTCAAAGTAAGCAGGGAGATCCATGAACCCTTTTTCCCCCCTCTTGAAATCAAGAATTCAATTCAGTGACCTCATTATACGTTGTTTTCAGTCAGATTCGTTCGACAAGATATTTCGCCGCAATATACTCGGCTCGCTGGAATTTGACCGGAAGTTGCAGAAAAGCTTGGCCTGCCCGCCCGTTTCAGACGGCGCAACTCCCCTTAGCTGCCGGTTTATTCAGCGGCACATGTGAATCCTGCCGTGCTGCGTGCGTGTGGTGACCAGAGACAGCCAAGGAATGCGAAAGGCACCCTCGATCACGTTCGTCGGTTCTTGCGGGTCTGGTCTGGTGGATGACATGAAGCCAAACATTCTTTTCACCTCCGTTCTTGTTGGGTTCCTCTATTTTTTTCCATCGAGCTGCTACTTGTTCTAGTGCTTCGTGAAGAATGCTTCAAACGATAGGAACACGGGGAGGAAAAGCAGGGCGGTTTCGTCTTCGGACTCGAATATCAACGTCAGAAAATTCAGACTTTGGTACAGCGAGAGGGAAAAATAAGATCTGCTGACTTATAATCCCTCTGAACAAAACTTACAACAGAATAATTGCACTAATGCAATGATTAAGTACATGTTGGAATTATTCAAATTGGTGTTGTAGGACTGAAAAATCATGTTTAGGCAATGTGGTTGCACTCTGAACAAGCATCACAAACAAGCAACACATATCAACAACTGACATCGTATCGTATATATGCAAAGTAGAAGACCATTGCATCACTTATGAGTTATGACTTATGAATACAAGACACAAGACATCGTTATCTATTTTCAGCAAACAAAACAGTGCGAAAAAACAAAGATTAATAAAAACTAAAACTAAGCTGCAGGTATAATAAAGTGCAAAAAAGAGAGAGATCCAACCCTAATTAGCACTAGCTACTTAGCTAGCAGTAGCAATTAGCAAGCGCATCCATCTCATGCCATATTGTCCGTCGATCATGGCCTCCGGGCCGGGCCGTCGATGAACAAGGGCCGCACAGGGAGAGGGCCCCAGGGCCCTGTGGGCGCGGTACGGCCCGCCACCGCCTCGTCGGCGGACGCGGCGGAGGCGAGGCGCTCGCAGGAGGGGCACATGGTGAGCGTGGTGGGCGGCGGCATGCGCGCGTAGTGGTGCGGCGCGACGAGCTTGAGCGCGCGCAGCTCCGCCACCTCCCGCTGCAGCCACCGGTTCTCCTCCGTCAACGTCTCGCAGCAGCGCTTCAGGAACTCGCAGTCCACCTCCGTCTGCTTCAGCTTCGTCCTGAATGAACAGTAATTCGATCATTATCATTAGCCAGTATTAATGAATGGGATGATTATATAAAGAGATGAAATTACCAGGTTAATTATAAATTATCAAGGGGTTGTTTTGTTTAATTACCTGGCTCTGCGGTTCTGGAACCAGACCTCGACCTGACGTGGCTTTAGGTTCAGCTGCTTCGCCAGCGCCGCCTTCTGCTTCTGATCAAGCAAGTCAGAAAAAGAAACGGTTAGTTATTAGATTTCCTCGAGTTTGAAGGCGATCGATGTTTTTTTTAAGTAATTCTGAAACTGTATACGTACGGGGTTGAGGGTGTTGTGCTCCTTGAAGCTGTCCTCGAGGACGGCGGCCTGGTCCTTGGACAGGCGGAGCTTCTTCCGCGACCCACCGCCGTCGCCGCCAGAGTCCTCGTCGTCGCTGCCGCTGCCTCCGGCTCTCCGGGTGTGGTCGGCCTCTCGATCCACTTCTCCGCTGCTCCTCGCCGGCGCGGCGCGCTTCCCGCTGAGGCTGGAGAGCGTGCTGTTCGGCGACGACGCACCGGGCTCCTCGTCCTCGCTGCAGCTGCCCCTCCCGCGGGTCTCCCTGGCGGCAGGGGCCCGGTTCGCGTCGATCCCCCACAGGAACGGCATCTCGTGGCTGTGGCACGTATATGGCTTCTGCTGCGGTTGCTGGTGCTTCCTCTCCAGAGATGGATCCATCATCCCTGCATGCATGCGCGCAGTATCTCTGTCAGGACCAGATCAACATCACTCAAGGAACGGCGGTGATGTCCCTAGAAAACATGCATCATGATGCGTCATGCATGCGCGGCGTCTACTCACCGGAGGAGGGAGAGAAGAAGAGACCGGCGGGTCTGTTCCACCACTGCGGCGCGGGGAGGAGGGAGGAGATGGGCGCGACGCTGATAGCTCGCTGCTGCTGCTGCCGCGGTGGCAGCGGCGGCTCGACCTCTACCGGAGCCGCGGTGGCGATGCCGAGGCTGAGGCTTAGCCCAAGCCCGAGATGGTTGTCGTTCCCGTACTGCTCCTCGTCTCTCGCATTAACCGCCATCTCCACTGATGGGTTGTCACTTTGAACTTGGCTTCGTTCTCGACGATACCGTCTTCTTCCTGGTTGCAGCCTAGACTCTAGAGAGAGAGAGAGGTAAACGGTGGATGAATATAATCGATGAAGCTCTGGTGTGGTGTGGCAGTGAGGAGGAAGGGGAGGGTCTTGCTTTTAAAGAGGACGCACACCGGGGATAGTTTACTTTGTGGGGTGGGGAGGAAGGAAAGGTCTCGCTGTACTAGTGACGATGATTTACTGCTGTATCGTATCGTATCTTATCGTGGATTATTTACTGCTGGCTAGTTTGGTGTGAGAGAAAAACACTGTTTTTGGTTGGAAATTTACGATCGTTTACGAGCAAGCGAACATGCTGGTATTGACACCTGCGCAATCATCAGCTGAACCTGGTGGCCGTGCCCGTGTGGGGGTCCAGGCACGTAGCGGTGGCGCTCTGGCACCTCTTTTGACTTGTCCCCCCGGCTCCGGCTCGGGGGAGGATGGATGGATGGATCAGCGATGCCTTCGCGATGGCGATCATATCCCTGTTGCTCCCGCAGTCCCGCTCCCACGACGCGCGGCTGCTCAGAAACCGTAGTGCAATTTTTATATTTTGGTCCCTTTTAAAAACATTTTTTACAAAAAGACCTACGTTAAAACGTTTGTTGAAAATAGACTATTTTTAGGCGTCTTAGAACATGACGCCAAAGTATGAGGGTCGGCGTCGACTGACATGACGCCGAGGTCTTGCCACGTCACGAACGACCCCGGTCGACGGCGACACGGTGGCGCATGGGGCCCACTACGTCGGCGTCGTGTCAGCCAACGCCACAGGCCTAAATTCGGTACTGTGGGGAGTCACACCGAGCTCTTGGCACCATCCGGCGCGCGGCCCAGGCGGCCCAACAACACTTCGTGGCCCAAGAGCTCGGCGTGCGATCAGATGACGCCGAGACGCTAACCTTGGCACGGCCCGACTCAACGCCGAGGTTCGGTCAGAACCCCACCCCACGCATCACCATGACTTGGACATTGTCAAATTTGATTTTTACCGTGGGACAGACATATGCAAAAATGGCTAAAGTCTAAATTTTTGCTATGACTTAGAGACTAGAATTTTACCATGACTTGGACATTGACAAATTTAAAATTTTACCATGACTTGGATATTGAGAAATATGGCTAACTCTAGAGTTTTACACTGACTTGATATTTGAGCACTTAAAACAACATAGAAATACTTAGGATAAAAAATGATCTAGGGTTCATGTTGATGAACGAGCCTAAAAATATTTCTAAGTGTTGGATCAATAGTTAACACTTTTTTTCATGATGCAGCTTTGACCACAGTAAAACTATAGTTTCTTTTTTAATATAAAGTTTGACCTTTAATAGAAGTTGTAGTTTGAGTTGAGTACAACAAACTTTATTTTTGGACCTGAACCTAAATCAGTTTTGAACATGGCCAAATAGTGACCACAAGTTTGAATACAGTGCTATTTTGTAGCAGTGAATTAACATGTTTGTGATATTTTATCTTCCAAATTTGTATAGCAACTCAATTTAAGACCTTACTACGAGTTTGAGTACTCTCTGAGGATATGACAATAAAACAAGTCTCGTCAAGTTTGGACTTAGTCACGATAAAAAATCAGACCATCTCGTGGTAAATATACATATGTCCATCTCATGGTAAAATCACAGATTGTAACATATCCAAGTCACAATAAAATTCAATATGGCATTGCCATGGTAAAAATTCAAATTACATATCCATCTCATAGTAAAAATGCAACCAAATTTGACATTATCATCTCATGGTAAAATTTTAGGGTGTCCAAGTCATGATAGTTTGTAGTTAGGATTGAAAAAAATCAGCTCGTACTACTACGGAATCTATCTCTACGGTGCACTTATAGGAGAAAGAAGGGGAATAAGGCTCGGACAGGAATGCTGGGCGCGGGGTTAAAGCAGCCAGCGATGACGCCGAGCTAAAGGTCAAGATTTTGAAATCATACCTCCAGGGGCATTTTTGTGAGAAATTTTTGAAAAAAGAACTAAAAAATAAAAAAAATTGATCGTCTCGGCATGGGCGGGCGCAAGGCTGACGCTGGCGCCAGAGCTGCACAGCGAGGGAGCAGGGTTACACGGCTGTATGAGTTGTTCTTTTCAATCTCCTAAGACATGCTAGGTTTAGTTTGCAACATGCCATTGTTAGTTTTCATGTGAGTGTGTAATCGTAGTACCTTTGCAACGTCTGTATCACTTGTTTCTTTCAATCCCCTAAGGCATGCTAGGTTTAGTTTGCGACATGCCATTGTTAGTTTTGATGTGAGTGTAATCGTTGTGCATTTGCTATTTCATAAATTGTAGTCTTCGGATAGAAAGGGGCCCAATTGCAGTCTTCTGAATGGAGGGAGGAAGACGGAGGGGGCCGCGGCGCGGCTTCAGGAGTCCAGACCTCGGCGTTGAGTCGGGCCGCGCCGAGTCTGCTGGCTCGGCGTTAAGTGACCCGCGCCGAGCTCTTGGGCCACGAAGCGTTGTTGGGCTGCCTGGGCCACGCGTCGGATGGTGCCAAGAGCTCGGCGTGACTCTCCACAGCGCCGAATTTAGGCCTGTGGCGTTGGCTGACACGACGCCGACGTAGTGGGCCCCATGCGTCACCGTGTCGCCGTCGACCAGGGTCGTCCGTGACGTGGCAAGACCTCGGCTTCGTGTCAGTCGACGCCGACCCTCATACCTTGGCGTCATGTTCTAAGACGCCTAAAAATGATCTATTTTCAGCAAACGTTTTGACATAGGTCTTTTTATAAAAAATATTTTCAAAAGGGACCAAAATACAAAAATTACACGAAACCGTACGGGCCGGGCATCGTCGCAACCGAGTCATCGGTGCCGCCAGGATCCCGGCGCTGCTGGGCGATGCTGTGGCTACTGTTGTTCCTCGTCCTTCCTCCACATGAAAGAAACAGACGCAGAAGAAACTCAGTCTGCATGCCAAATGTTCTACTACCAGACAATAAATCTGGTCAAAGATATTACCTACCGTACATTCCCTGGACTTTTTCTTTCTGATGAAAGCCGATCGTAGGAAACAAGGTCAAATAAGGTCTTAATTTGTTCTAGTTTTAAATGGAGGATTCAAGTTGTCCACTAGGACCGTATAAGCCGCCGTACGTCCATCGAGAGTGAGGACTGGCACTGCCCACACGGCTGCAGGGGACCGACCACACCTTATCTCGACCGGCTCCTTCCTTGGAAGTTGGAACATTGCAAGCTACACCTTACCGTACGAGTATCTGGAAACTTTTTGACTTTGGTGCGCCATCTCGTGCTTGTTTCCACAGAAGCACTTCGAATTTGATTTTCTGGCCAAAATTTTACGCGGAGGCTGCTGAGATTCACCTAGACTAGAGTGCAGTAGCATGGCACTTGGAAAAAGATCAGGCCCCGGAAATTGACAGGAAACGAAATAAAAAAGAGAGGTGGCAAATTTTGCTCCGCAGTGATGAATGGTGCTGTCATGCCACGGAAGTGAGGAGTGCTGTTGCCTGTTGGGCGCAGTCAGTGACATGAATGCGGATTGGGACGCACGGCACGGCAGACGTGATTGGGCCGTGAGTTTTTGGGCCATTATGAGGTGTGCCCGGAGCCCCGGACGCATGCCGACGCCGCGCGGCCTCGTAAGCGATCGCGCTGTCCCCTCGCGCGCAACCGGCACCAGCACCCCCTCCCTGATTGTCTGCGCCGCCCGGCGCTGCAGCTGCAGCTGCCCCTGCCCCACCCCCCACCCACGCTGCAGCTGTTGCTGTTTCGATGGCCGACGTCGATGTGCAGCGGTGAGCGGTGTGATGCGATGCCGGATGGGACTCGAGTACTCGACTGTGCCTTCCCCTTTTTCTTTTTATTTTTACACTGTACTGGCCGTAGATGGCCTGTTAGGCTGTTACCCCTGTTTGCCGTCGTCGTCATCATCGACTCGATCATGAACCCGGAATGACTTGATGATTGGGTCTCGGCACGGCCCACGTTCGATGATTGATTGCTCGCTCAGCTGGTAGGACCGTAGGCGGAGTATTTCACTTTTACTCCGTATCTTCAACACACAAAGAAAAGAAAAAAAGGAAAGAGGAACCATCCCATGCGTGCAGCTGCAGCGCCGTATTGGCCACCGTTTCCTGCGGTCCTGCCTGCTGACCTGCCATGAGGTACTCATACCGTCATACGTAGGACGAGCCATGCGTGAGAGGTGAGCCTGAGACAGAGCTCGACCCGCAAGCAACAATTGGGAACAGCCAGAGCCAGAGCGGGAAGGAGACCAGGGCCGGGGTCACGTGGACGCGACCGCCTCGTCGACCCCGCCGCGCGCCACGTCGGACCGCACCAAGGGAGCCCCCACGCGCGACTGCCTGCCCCGCGCGGCCCCGACAGCGCCCACCTTCCCCAATCATTGACATTCTCACCTCATCCACTCCGACTCAACTGGGGCCACGTTTAGATTGCAAAAAATTTCAACCTGATGAATAGTAGCACTTTCGTCTTATTTGATAAATATTGTTCAATCGTGGACCAACTAAGCTCAAAAGATTCATCTCGTGATTTCGAACTAAACTGTGCAATTAGTTATTTTTTTTACCTACATTTAATGCTCCATGCAAGCGGCTAAAAATTGATGTGATGGAGAGAAAGTGAAAAAACTTAGAATTTGGAGGTGATCTAAACAAGGCCTGGAGTAGTATTCCTTTTCCTTTTTTTTCTCCTTTGATTTTTTAAGATAAAATCACAGCTACTCCGTCCGTCCGTTGTCGAACACTCGAATATAATTGATATTCTCCGAGGTAATAATATTGTAAGCCGCAGATTTATAGAAAATACATACAACATTTATATCTCTAAATAAAGTTATTAAAAACTAGATTTAAAGATCTTTTCAATAATACCAATTATATACCATAAATATTAATATTTTTTAATAAATATTTTATCAAAGTTATTTCTTGGAAAACAAAAACGCCAAAAAAATTTATTCAAAAGTGCAAAGTGCATTTCATCTTTTGAAAAGTCAAAGTTTGTGTATTTTTACAATAACACAACGTCACAACCTGTCTAGCTCATGACCATGTTTAGCATGCGGAAACTACACAAATTGGTCCATTTTCATATCTACTATAATGAATCAATCAAAATTATAATAGGTTTTTATAGGAAAACGTTCCTCGCTGACACCCTCCGACATTGTATACCTAAAAAATGCATACTAAATTTCGTCTTCGTTAAAATCAAGGACTCATAAAATATCAAAACCCATCCTAGGGCCGAACTTTAATGTGTGATGCCAGGCTCCATCTCGCGCCGTATCCGTCGCTGCCGTCGGCTCCATCTCGCGCCCATCCTTCCCCAGCGCCGCGACTCCTCGGATTCCCAAATCCCAATCCCACACGAGACCTATCCTCGCCCACGTCTCCGGTCGCGCCCGCCCTGGCGCGCCGCTGATGACAAGGCCTCTGTGCCGGCGGTTGCCGGCGTGAGGGCGGCCGTGGGGGAGGAGAGCGGCGGAGATCCGCGACTCCACGCGGAACTTCGACAGCGCCGAGGCCGCCGCGATGGCCTACGTGGGGGTTCCAGTTCCTATGAATCTGCTTCTGGCGGCGGCGGGGGTTTCGGGTCCTCTTTCTGGAGTCCAGCGGTGGAGCAGACAGAGGAGCTCCGGCAACCATCGCCTCTGATGCAGCAACAACAACAGGAACATTCAAGGCAGAAGCCATCAGTGAGCTCGATGCCAGACAGTGTTACCCGAGAGGATCCTTCCACCAAGTACGAGCTGCTCCATGAGCTTGGTGCAACTCGTGCTCTGGAATTATTGTTTCATTAGTTCTTTATGTCTACTTGTAGAATGGCTGAAGCTTTGAGCTGTTTCGCGCAATGCAAAATTCAATTGGGAATGCAGGGAAAGGTTCATAAGGTGCAGTGTACAAAGCAAGGGATCTCAGAATGCAGGAGCTTGTGGCTGTCAAGATTATCTCATTAACAGAAGGGGTTATTTTCTAACTTTCTATTACAAAGTTCCGTGAATATTCTGAAAGGCCACCGGAGACATATTTCGTATTTGGCAACCATATTGCTTTTGTTGTGAGCATTTTGTTTGCATGGGCTTAATTGTGAGAGAATCTCATAAATGCGGTTGCTGTCTGTTTTCTGAGTCCTTGCATTTTTCCAAAATATAAGTATGTATCTCTGGTTTTCAGGAAGAAGGATATGAAGACATACGGGGAGAAATTGAGATGCTGCAGCAATGTAGCCATCCAAATGTTGTCCGCTACTTTGGAAGCTACCAAGGAGCGGACTTACCTATGGGTACAATCAAATAGCCTAATAGTATCCATTTTATTAACATTAAGAAATAACAAAACTGTTCTATCATTGTGAGATTTCTCTACTTGTCAAGTCATTTAACATGGGCTTGATGCAAATGCGATTCTCAACTTACAGATAATTATGGAGTACTGTGGTGGTGGAAGTGTTGCCGACTTGATAGCCATCACAGAGGAGCCTCTTGATGAATCCCAAATAGCTTATATATGTAGAGAAGCATTAAATGTTCTAACATAGTTGCATCAGATTTGAAGTATTTGCTGCCTTGTGGGGCAACTAAATGCCTTTGGATATTGAACTTTTGTGTGCTTATTTTCTTCTCCAGGGCCTTGCTTACCTGCACTCCATTTTTAAAGTTCATAGAGATATTAAGGGTGGCAACATTCTTCTAACTGAGCAAGGCAAGGTAAAGTTGGGTAAGCGCATTTGTTTTCTTCAAAAATTTTAGTTTACATTTCTTTGCACTCATATTTCTGCATGTCCTGACTCTGTGGTGGGCATGCTGTGTCACCACAACAATGTGCAAAACAGGTGATTTTTGTGGAGCTGCCCAGCTGACAAGAACCATGTCAAAGCGCAACACGGTATTCTAAACAGTGTTTGTTTTGCCATTCAAATCCATAAGAAACTTCACATCGATGTAACAAACAAAATGAAGTGGCAGATGAATCTTGTCCATGTCAGTTTACCATAAGCGGACCCATTTGTGCTTGTGCTTAGTTCTTCAATATGATGGTACTTTTATGGGAACTTGAAGCAAGTTTGTGTTGGAAAATGATTGCTGTGAAGTCCTAACTATTTCTTTAAAGTGTCATACTGCATTATGTTCTATTAGGTTTAAAATGGCTCCTCTCAAGGTTCCTTTTGCCAGATTGGTGGTTCAATTTAAATAAAAGAACTTTGAAAACAGTATGCTAATTCTGAATGCTATTTTCCAACAGTAAATTAAAAGGTGACTAACACAATTTACTTTGACGATTTTGTGGAGTACTCCCAATAAATTAAGCTTATCTGTGATATCCTCCTTTGCTACAGGTACAATAGTGCCCTGCTGTTCATTGGTCAACAAGCCGCTTTCATTTGTAAGAGCAAGTACAATAATGAAGGAGAGAGAAGAGGAGAGAGAGGAGAAGCAAACTGAAAGCTTATATTCGGCTTAGACAAAAGAATCCAGAAAATTTATGAGAGAGACAAGTAGGTCATATTAATGCTGATAAGCTAACTACTATATAGTGTCATATTAAGATGGTTTCTATCATGAAGATTGGGTATTTTCGTCTTTTACCTTTGGTTTCAATGCAGTGTTCTATTAATTCTTCCTGTCTTTAATTGATGTGCAGGTTGCAGCTTTGGCTCTTCGAGTTCCGATGGATCACGTTTATACTAGGAAAATATTCTAATAGCTAGAACATTTGTCTGTGAATTTGCGTTTTTTTTCATCAGTTGATTTTTTTTATGATTTATTTTAGTTTTGTGATTTATTTTCTAGACGCTACCGTAGAGTTAGGATGGACATTATACTATGCCTTGATACGTGTAGTTTTGTTGTACGTTGTGATCGGAGGTGGCCTAATACTCAATGACATAGGGTTTATACTGGTTCAGGCAACGTGCCCTACGTCCAGTTTGAGTCGGTCGATGACTTTACTCCTGAGTCCAGGTGGTCGAAGTTTGCAGTGGGGTTACAAACAAGAAGGAGAAAGATGGGGGGTATAAGAGGTCCGGTCGGAAGGGTTGAGAGTGACAAGAGTTCCGCTATGAGCTAAGTGTTCGAGCGTGTGCTCGTGGTTTGAACCTGGTGGTTTTGCTGTTGTGTGCTACTGAACTTGATCGATCTAATGAATCTAGAATGACTTGAATGAACCTTAAGGAGCGCATCCCCTTTTATAGATGAAGGGAACGATTTTACAAGTGAGAGGGAGGGAGTACGTTTGCTGCTAAGTCTTGCTGCCCACGCCGGCAGGTATAAGATGATGGTAGGCGCCTACAACACTATTGGATGCTAGATGCATGTGGGAGGTTGCGTCGTCTTGTTCGGGTATGGCAGATGTCGGTACCTCCTATACTGTTGATGCCCAGAGGCATGAGAGGAGTTTCATCATGTTCACTCGGTACGGTAAATGCTGGCGCCCACAACACTGTCGATGCCCAGAGGCATGTGGTGGGGCTTTACCGTATGAGAGTTAACGGCGCCCACAATACTGTAGAGAAAATGTCGGCGCTTACAACACTGTTTGGGCTCTGTTGTGCCAGGAAGGTTGCAGAGTACTTTTTCTGCAGGTGTACAGAGAATGGTCCCCGGTATTGAGGTTTGACTTGTGCGCACTGCCTTACTTTCTCCGTCCATTTCCTGGTCCTTACCGAGCGGGCGTCCCCGGTCGGTTGGTCCCAGTCGACTCTGATTGTGCCAGTCAGAGAAGAGCAGTGAGCAGGGTTTTGGCGTACCCCGGTCGGAGACGTGGGTCGGAGTCTGAATTAGTGCCTTGGCCAGGCCTTCCAGTTGGAGAGGTTGTCCGGAGGCGGGCTGGAGACCGAAGTGAGCGCTCCGGTCGGAGAGGTGGGCCGGAGTCGGAAAACGGGCGCCGCTCCTCCTCGACCAGACCTTCGGGTTGGTGATCAGATCGCCCTTCTAGCCTGTTGTTTAGATACTTTGGGCCGGCCCATGAGTTGCGTGTTGTCTGCTTGGGCCGAGTCTTTGTTGGGAAGCCGGTCCACGAGGGACCCCGGGTTTATGAATCCAACACTATACATGAGTGTTTTCTAGATTATATACATAGCCATATACAATTGCATAAAATAATTTATTTTAGTTTTGTGATTTATTTTCTAGATGCTACCGTAGAGTTAGGACAACCACTATACTATGCCTTGCTATGCATGAGTGCTTTCCAGATTATATACATAGCCATATACAATTGCATAAAATATCGTCGTTTAGTTATTTTTATGTATATCTCCAAAATAAAGTCGCGACGTTAGCACGGGCACTATACTAGTCCTAATAACTGTAGTACGTAGCAAAGAGATCCACACAAATACACAGATATCTTTTCTTTTCTTTTCATTATATAACCTACGACTCTTAAAATAGTTTTAAGTAGTTTTACTTAATTTAGTTTAATTATAGTCATCGCTTTTTTCATCATGCCGCATCCATCGGTTAAAAAAACATAAATCTATCATCAACTTTTCTTTTGCTTAAAGTCATTGTCATTTTGTCTTTATCTGTTCCTCACTCCTATCCTGTAGTGCATTTTCTACCGATATTCAGTCTGTTCGTTTCATCGTAAACGATCGTAGATTATTTACTACTGGCTGGTTTGGTGTGAGAGAAAAATACTATTTCAACTTATAATCTACGATCATATACGAGTAAACGAACAGGCTGATTGAATCGAGGTAGACTTTAATTTTTCACGGGCTCCAATACTCAAGAAACAACTTGTCGTTTTTCAATTCCTTCATTCGCTTCTAAACTTAGAATGTGGACCATCTTTTGCATTATATTAGGCCTTTTTGTCTTATAATAGTAAGGATGAAATTAAGGCGCGACCAGTTGTGTGATTGGGGAATCACGATACCTTCTTTCTCCTTGTGCGCCCACTCCCGCCTTCCTCGCCCTGCCGCCCCAGCCAGCGACTGCCACGCCGCTGCCCGCATATAGGTTTGGACGCCTACTGCCCGCAGCAGCCTTCTTCTTCTTGTCCCCCCTAGCCTCCTGCCGCCACCATGGCTATGGGTGCTCCCGCCTTGACCTGGCCCAGTCGCCTCCTATGCCGTCGGAATCTTAACCGCTGCCCTCCCGCCATCCCCATCGCCTGGCTGGACTGCCCCCCGCCCCTCCAAGCCGGTCCATTGTAAGCCCGCCGAAGTTGGGGAAGAAGAGAGGGACAGTCGGAGAGAGAGGGTGCTGAACCCGCCGCTTGCCTTCATCGTCGCGGGCGAGTGGGGCGCGGGCCCGTGGGAGCGAGTCGCGCCGTCACGCTCTAGCGTGATGGTCGTGTATTTGTGTTTCCATTATAATATTGCCGGATTCATCACAATTATACTAAAACCTAATACCATTATTGTCGATACATCAACATCCATCATGTTTCAAGTCTCCTCAAATAAATTATGGAACCATAATGGGACCTATTGTACTACATACACCACTCTACCACACTATTGTCAACCATGAGTCGACCATATTTGTTTTATCTTATGACCAGTTTCTTGTGAAGAAAAAAGAAAAATGGTGTCCATTGTGTTGCTTGCAAGCTTCTCTCGCGAATGTGTGTCGGAAAATTGATGGACCAATTGCACGCAACATATAAAAACCAATGTGCTTTTGGTTATCGGCCATAGAAACTTGTTCTTTCCCTAGGTTACTACCATGAAAGCCACCAAATTTAAACCATGATTATTGGAATGGACATGTACCATTTGGTTGTTTCCTCTTCTCCACACCAATTGTGATACAAAAACTTTCTGGCTGCAAACACATGGAAAAGGCGCCTTTGCAACCTTTGAGCTACACCGATGCTAATTGTTTTGATGATTTTCTACGGGCGTGCAAAGACACTGTTGTCAAACTTAGATAGCTACTATGCTTACAAGTAATCCCTATCATAGTACGTTTCATGTGGTTCCCTTGCTTTTTTTAGTACCACCACAAAAACCAGTTGTAATGTTAATTGTATTATACACTACAGGCTACTTCCATAATTGTTATTTATGTATTGAAGTTTGTATTTATTTCTATATAGCATTTGATGGATCTGTATCATTATTATCTATATGCTTTTTGTTCTTATCTTAATAGAAAAACACATTTAGTTCTATCTACGTTAGTTGAGCTTTTCTACCATTTACTAATTTGGATAAAATTGATTGAACACTTATATACACTCAAGAATTGCCATTCTTTCTAAAAATGGCAATTAACATAAGAAAGTAGTGTATGCTTTGTATCTGCATTATTTTACATGTCTAATTTCTCTTGGCTATTTAAAGACATGAAATCTTTTGGCCTGGCGACGACTTATTTAATTGGTGCTGTTTTTCATCAACAACCCAAACTGAGGAAACACAGTTGGTTACTCGACAACATCATCAAATAACAATGTACTGGAGAAACATGAGATGGATTCCTCAGCGTCTAATGTATATTTTTTCGTTCAAATTCTACCAATGACTTGACAACAGAGATGTTGAAAAAACTAATTGTTTTGGTCGTCAGTCAACGGTTCACTGCTCGTTAATTAGTGCCTCCACTTGATGTTCATTGTTCATGGTTCATGATAGTGTTTTTATCTCTCAACTTCTACCTGAGCTGATTTTGGCAGATTTCGTCCCTTGTCATTGTCCAATTGTAGGTTGGGTTGCAGTTTTTCAGAAGTTTTGATTTACATCTGCTCACATATTTACATCCAATAAATATTAGTAGTTATATTAGACTTACAATTCTTTTCTACCATATTTATCTAGTACATTAATCTATTTGATTTGACATGGACTCTTTGTTTATTTTAGACCGATGATCCAATAGTACACGTCTGTTTCTGTTCTTGCGATTAATCCTATAATTTTTAGATTATCTTAGCTTGTTATTAGATCATCATAAACTCTAATAGTGCATATTTTTTCTTTTCTCCAATTAATCTCATAAATTTTAGGCCATCTCGGTCAACGTGAGGAAAACTAAAAAAATTCCTCCATCCCATGACTCATCATCCCTCTTTCCAACCACACTCTTTTCTATTACTCACTTCAATCCTTTTTGCTCTTATCCTCTTCTTTTGTCCATTGGTTCGTCATCTCTCACTTAATTTAGAGTTGCAAAACCTTACTAATGTCGCGCCACTGATGCAAGGACTAGTCGACCGAGTCGAAGCCCATGCGTCTCGCAACTTGGCACACACACTTATTGCTAGCCTTTCATCTTTTTTAACCTCACAACAACCGTAGAAATAACCATAAATTTAAGTTAAATCAATCTCCAGCCAATTTTTTCATATGAGATTAATCCTTTATCGCAGCTTGAGTTTATTATGGGTTTTAGGATTTAATTAAAATAAGGTTTGACTAAGCTCAATTAAATCTAAAAAGGTAGCTAGCTAATTATAGGTCTTAATGTTTTATGACCGCATAACATTTGTAGGTCTTATTGTAACACGTGGCATGTTTGCTCCTCCCTCCATCTTATAAGAGTATCTCCATGAGACTAGCTAAATCGTTTTCTAAAGATAAATTTGGTTATTATTGAAGAAAAAACATCTTCAACATAGCTCTCTATCCCATCTCATTCGCTCTCTATCTTTGGATAGCCTACCTCACTAGCCATTCAGCCTCTTGGTTTTATAGAGTTTTTTGGAGTACTTTAGTATTTTTTTGTCAAATCTATTTTAGAGAGTAATTAAATCAGTAAATTTAGCTAGTCTTTTTGGCTAATCTCTTGGAGATGCTCTAGTTATCTTTCTAGCATGTTACACTTTTGCCCCGTTCGCGTGCCCTTAAACCCGGCTTAATCCGCTTCTTTTTTCATCCAGAACAGTGTTTTTCTCTCACAGATTCCTCCAGATTCATCCAAATTTCTCCAGATTTCTCCAAATTCCTCCAAGTTGTTGTTCTCACTTACTAATGCATCTTTTTATTTTTTACAATACATCTTTATTTTTATCTCTTCTAGTTTTCCATACACCATATTTTTTTCACTCTTCCTTGCTCCTGTGTTTAAAGCTAGAATGACAACTAAAATGGAACATATGGAATATATATATATATATATATATATATATATATATATATATATATATATATATATATATATATATATATATATATATATATATATATATATATATATATATATATATATAATGGTAGTTAGGGCTTGTTTGGATCTCGGCTGCTAAAAGCACCATGTTTGAATGCTATTTACAAAGACTAAACGTGAACTAATTTCAAAATTAATTGCATAAATAGTGATTAATTGTGACTAATTGATGAGACGAATGTATTAATCCTAATTAGCTTATGATTAGCTCATATGGTAACACGGTAAACATAAGCTAATTACAGGCTAATTAAGATTTATAGATTCGTTTCACCCATTAGTCGTTGTTTGTATAATTAGATTTGAAATTAGTTCATATTTAGTCCTTCTAATTAGTGTCAAAAAATAATGGTAATTTTTAGCAGGTTGGATCTAAACAGATCCTTAGACTGTCTCCGGCAATGAGACCCAGATGCAGAATAGGCTGTTCACAGTGTTTTTAGGTATCCAAAACATGCTCCAACAGATGAGCCATACAGAAGACGTATTTTGCATAGCAGCCGATCAAAAACGCAAATAAGCGTCTTGAGAGAGAGCCTACGCAAATCTCTTGGGGCTGTAGTGGTCGGCCCACGGCGAGGCATGGCCGGCTCGGCGAGGCGAGCCCGCGACGCGGAGCCGCCGGCGCTTCCAGGCGGGTCCGCGGCGCACGTGGCCGACGCGGCCAGGCAGGGCTGCTGCGGGGAGCCGCTGGCGCGGCGAGGAGCAGCCGGATGCGTGGTGGCGGCCTGCGCGGCCTTGTTCCCCACGAGCAGGTCCAGAGATCGACACCACGCAGAGAGAGAGGAGGACCAACGGACAGCAGGGGAAAAGGCAAGCGCTGCTCTAGGGAGCACGCACGACATCTATACGCCGGCGCTGGAGACACAGAACGGAGGAGACCGACGTCCCCTAAACCAAAACTCAACCTGAGCAATATCGCTGCTTGGTGCATACACCTGAACCAACAAACACAGAGCAGAACTTGATGCTCTGGACAGCAGCAACGCGAGAGAGAAAAACAATGAAAACCGAACCAAATCAAAAGCAATCGAGCCTAAACTTTGCACAGATGCAATTCAACCTAGCACGGACCTATTCCCCAAAAATCATCGCCTGTGATTGACCCAAACTCCGGGAAATCGTGATCGAAGCCAAGCACAAGGCCGGGTGGTGCGGCCCGCCGCGGCGCGGGGTCCTGGCGAAGGAGGAGGACGAGGCGCCAGCAGGGAGCGGAGGCGCCCTCTCGCCGCCGGATCTCGTGGCCACCGGCGCCAGGAACTTGGTGGCGGTGAAGGATGCGACCGCCATCTCTCTCTGCCCTTTCAGCTGTCTCCTGGCCAGACGGTTCGGGGGGCAATGCAGTGAACGAACGAACAGAGAGATGGGGAATGTGGATGGGTGGGCGGCGGAGAGACCGAGGAAAGAGGGCTGATTTGCGTGGGCTGTTGGAGAAACAAAATTTTAGGTGCGGATCCTTTTTCCTGTGCATGACCCAAATCAAAGAATAGATGTTGTGTTGGAGACAGTCTTAGACGATGCAAAAAGAGCTTTATTTTACACCGTTCATTCTGCCCATGCAAGTCCAGCGATACCACACATGTGAGTTCAAAATGTCCTCAATTAGTAGGGGTGCACCCACACGCATGGTGTTTGTCACGTTGCGATAGTAAGCCCTAGTAGACGTAGACCTATAGCGTCGACACGCACCATCATGCATCAAGGAAGACGCTCCGATCCGATCCGATCCCTCGCGCCAATTATTGGTTCGTTCCCACACGGCTGCGGATGGCGATGATTAGCGCGGCCCAGCGCCCATGCCCCGGCAAGTGGGCGAGCGAGGCGAGCGACGACGACGAGCTAGTCGCACAAACGACGCGTGCACCTACCAGCGTCCGGCCCACAGCCTAGCTAGTCAAATAGTGCTGTAGGAGACACAGAGATAGCTCTGTCGCCAAATCAAGCGGGTCAAAGGAAGCGTGTTTTATATTAATAAAAAAAACTTCAAAAGAATGTCTCGTATATAATATTCATATAAGAGAAACAGTAGTATATAAGGAGTGAAATGCATCGTTGCTCCATTACCCATATAAAGAGCTTCATTTTATGGAGGTGTATAGCAAAATTTTGCATACTAAAAAGCAAATGGGATAGCATAGGCTTCTTGATCTCGGACGAGTCAATGAGAAGATATGTTTAGGCCTTCATGGATGTGACGTGGAAGACCTGAAAGAGAGATTGATTGCTGTTTTTGATGAATTCAAGATGCATGAAGAACAAAACCCACATACTTCTAGCCTATAACTGTGAGTATGTGTTCTCGGCTTTTAATTTTATGTTTCTTTTTTCGTTAAGATTATTCGATAATTAGAATTCTGTGATTGCAGCAACCATTTCGTCTTCATTTGTGTCAATCTTGCTAAAAATTTGATCGAGGTGTGGGACTCAAAGAAAAAATCATTTCATCATCTGGATGCACTAATGGCAGTGCTGAATTAGTAAGCGATACTAATAACATATTATTTTTTAATCATACATACCGCTTTCTAATGTTTCTCCTTTCAATGTTGCACAGTATCCGAAGAAGACATATCGGTGGGACGCAGGTCCCATTCAAGGTTGTCGAAATAGAGGGGAAGTATCTAAAACAGCCGGCGAGAAACAATGAATGCGGGTTTTATATAATGTGGGCAATGCTTTGCTACATCAACGGAAAATCAGAAGAAGCAGATAAGTTGGTGTGTATAATCTCTATTTCATTTATGTTTGTTAATAATTCAACAAAATGATTTATGCCTGTAAATAAATCAACAAAATGAATGACAGCGTAAGAAATATAACCACGACAGGCTGTTAGACATGGAGATCGTCGCACTGCAATCAGAGCTGGCAAAATTCATCTTAGCCGAGGTATTGGAAAAAGATGAAGTATTTTTCATTGGACAATCCATGAAGTTCAAGGACCAGTATGGCCCAGAGCGGCTTGCTAGATTATTGTAAGAAGTCCGAGAAGCATGCTTCATCTTATCGATTAATTTCTTTTTTTATTTTAAGGGATCGAGATCTTGATAAGAACTTTTGAACTGTAACCGTAATATTTGTAATGTTTAATATTGATGGACATGTCGTCTACGTAGCGTATATAAAGCGAAACCTAGTTTCATAAAAAATATAAATTAAAATAAATTATAAAATAATAAAATACGAATGGGCCATCACTGCCGGTTAGCAACAAACCGACAGTGATGGCCAAGATGGCACTGCTGACTTGAGCCACAAAACGGCAGCGTTGGCTTAGACATCACTGTCAGGTCTTGTCCTAAACCGGCAGTGCTGGTTACGACAACATTGTCGACTAAAGACACAAACCGCCAGTGATGTTCGAGCTTACACTGTCGGTTGGTATCATGAACCGACGGTGTTGGTGGAACTAAACTCTGCCGGATTGTGTAAAGGACCGGCAATGAAGTTGTAGAACATTGCTAGTTTGTAGGAACCGACAGTGATAGCTAACCCTCATCACTATCAGTTTAGTTGTGCCGGTTCAAAATCCAGCAGTGATGGGGTGTTTTGAACCGACAGTATTGTCCTGATCTGGGGTAGTGACCATCAACTATCTCAATGACTTCATCGAAGTCGGCCCAGATAGGAGATCGACGCTTACCAATGTTGGACGATGCTAGAGATGCTGCGTCACTAGGGCTAGGGACAGTACTCGCCGCAGCACCAGTACCTGTTGCTGCCCCCTCTAGGTCGATTAGAGCAGCATCATGCCTATCGAACAAGGCAGCAGTAGCATCTCCCTTGTCATCGACGTCATTGAGGAGCTGCCCTAAATCGATGAGCTCTTCGTTGATGGTACTAGGGTAGTGGATCCCATCGTCACCATCACTATCGGCCATGGCCACCGCACCTCTTCATCTTCACCTCTCGGCACCGTACCTCAACGGCTCGTGCGGGACCAGCTCGACGAACCAGGCATCGATCGATGCCCCACGAATAGAGAGAGAACAGGGTTAGGGTTCATGTGGAAGTGAGGTAGATCTAGGGTTAGGGTTAGGGTTATGAACCTACACAAGTCGAAGCTCGACGCTGGAGATGAAGACGGGCGATGGCAAAAGCACCTCCTTGACAGACGGTGAGAAACGAGATTGATCGGTGGAGGGCAACGACTGGTTAGAGAGAGAGAGGACGAGAGGAAGAAGAGAGTACGAGAGGAGGAAGACGAGTGGAGATCTGCAAGATCTGGTGATGGAGGGGTCGCCGGAGAAGGGAAAGATGACGAGAAAGGCAATGGCAGTGGCATGCTGCGACGAGAGAGGCTAGGAGGAAGTGCCCTGTCCACAACAAGAGGATGGCAACATGAGATCTCCAAGATCCGGCGGTGGAGACATCGCTAGAGACGAGCAGGACGACGGCAGTGTCAGTTGGTCGGTGGCGGCGAGACGTGAGGTGAGAGCGAGAGTGAGGATTAGGTTCGAGGGAGGCTAGGAGGGACGCGTCCTGGCAGGATCAGAATGAGGATTAGGGTTCGATGGGGATGGGGGCGTCGTGGCGGCCGCTTATATAGGCTCCCTGGCTACTGGGCTTGGGTCGTGCCTCCTGTTGTGGACCGAGCCATGTCGTGCTACCCGGCGGGCCAAGGTGGCGGCCCAAGCATGGCCTGTCGTGAGTTCTAAGTTCACCGAAACAGCTTAAATAGCCAGGCCAAGGACTCGTAGTAACCTTCGGTTAACCGTTTTGCGCGAAGCGAGGATGAAAACGCAAGCGGGTTGCTACGTAGGTGGGGCCCACCCCTCGGTAGAGTGGGCCTGTGCCGTGTGCCAGGCCTAGGGTGTTACAAATGGTATTCAGAGCCAACTCTTGCGGTTTCGCGGACATATAGCTCAGGAGCTCAAATAGGTTGCGCATGGCTCTACAAGAGCATGGCACTTGGGACGAGGAGCTGGGAATATGGACGTGGGCCAAGAGAGTTGATCCTAGATATTTGTCCAGTTTGGATAAGCTGTTTCGATAGTTCGACGAGGACGTCGAATCTTTGAGGGTGGGTGGATGTGAGACCCAGCCCATTGGGCCAAGTTGGGCTGGACCGAATTCTGGTGGCTATAGTACCGCGTACCGTAGCTGTGGAAACACTGTAGCTGCAAAAGTTTAGTACGTGTCGTGAGTTCTGAGTTCGTCGAACCAGCTTAAATAGTCAGATCAAAAATACGTAGTAACCTTTGGTTAACCGTTTTACGCGAAGCGAGGACGAAAACGTAAATGAATTGCTATGTAGATGGGCCCACTCCTCGATAGACTGGGCCTGTGCTAGGCATGGGGTGTTACAGTAAGTAGTAGGTTTGCTGGTGCATGGCGACGTTGCCACGATCATACAGGCCAAAGGACCGTACTATTCTTAATGGCCTAGTGGGAAACACGGACCACGTACAGGTACACACTCGTAAGTCGTAACGCGAGTCTGGGATTACGTGGCGACCGGGTCGAGATTTTAATTGATCAATCAATAATGCATCAGATTAAATTCGAAGCGTGCTAGCTGTCATGGTCAAAGGGTCTAGGAGTAGTGCTATCTTGAGATGCCAAGGAAATTCCAAAGCAACAAGTAGCTGTTGGCAACAACCAGGGTTCAAAATTTCGGTCAAGTTTCGCGAAATTCGATAATTTCGGTGGTGGTCAAAAAGAAAATCTAAAATTTTGTAATACACTAATAAATATGCTATATAACTTTAGACTCATATTTTCTATTGTTTATATTATATATTCTTCTATTCAATAGATGTGTAGTCATAAATCATACTAATATTTGTTTAGATCTATATTTTTTAGAAAAAAAAGCATGCTTCATGTGCTAGTCTCTAAAAAAATTTTGCCAAAATTTTTCGTGAAATTCGGCAATTTCGATGGTGGCCGAAAGTTGTGCAATACCGAAATTAAAAACCCTGGCAACATCCAACAGTGCAAATATATAATAGTCCTTCCATCCCAGTATATAAGGCGTAATCACCTTTGGTTCAAAGATCAAGGCACGTATTTAATTCTCTCTCAACACTAGTATAATTGTAATGTGTCTAGAGAGAGCACACCTTAATTATATTATGGGACATGAATAAAAAGTAGTTACGCCTTATACGGAGTATAAGATGGAGGGAGTATAAAAACAGTGCAAATACTGCAAGCACTAAGAAAGTAGAATACTCTTGCATGATGACATGAATTTTAGCACGGGTTTAGTTTGAGAACCAAGTGGGAAGGGTTGGTTCCATCCCTATTTAGTGGGATGGGTTGACCCATCTTGTGTTTGGTTAGAGAGTTGAGGTTATCCTAGGTTTCCTGTTTGGTTCGAAGGCAAATATATATTGAGGAAGACGGCGTCAGGCACGAAGGAATTGGGCGAGGAAGAGGGGTCAGGGAGGAGGCATCGGCCGCGAAAAAGACGACGGGAAAGCAACAACGGGCAGCGAGGAGGCGGCATGAGTCGGGGAAGAGGCTCAGGTGGGGGGAGGATTCGGTGGGGAGGAGGCGTCTCGAGCAAGGAAGAGGCGTTGAGCGAGGAGTAACTAGGTCATGGTGGGTGAAAATTAAAAAAAAAGTAGAGGCCTCCTACTTGACGTGTGAGAATGGATAGTGGGAGGAAAGATTTGAGTAACCAATAAATCCGGAGGCTTAAGTAAACTAGGAGACTAAGGGGATGTATGGATCCCACGTTCAAAATTTAGTCCCTGTCACATCGAATATTTAGATGCCAATTAGAAAAACTAAATATGAGCTCATTATAAAAACTAATTGCATAAGGTGTGACTAATTTACGAGACGAATCTATTAAATCTAATTAATTCATGATTAGCCCATGTTTAATCATGGATTAATTATGCTTAATAGATTTGCCTCGCGAATTAGTCGCAACTTATATGCAATTAGTTTTATAATTAGCTCATATTTAGTTTTTTTAATTGACATCTAAACATGAGATGTGTATAGGAAATAAAGTTTAGTCTTAGGAGACGCTCTTAGCCGGAGGGCCAGTGGTTCGTGTCGTGAGTTCGTGACAGTGACACTAGCCCGGCAAGGTGTCTGGCTGTCATGATGGCGATGGTGATTGGGTTCAAAGCGTGCCCCCGTCGGTGAGCGCAAGCTGCCCCACGTGCCCCCCGTCCCCTCTTCACTAATCACTCGTACTACTCCACTCCTGGGTCCTGGCCCTCTATGATCGGAGGGCCGGCCGCGTGACTGATGGCGTACTCCTGATCCTGGTATAAGCAATCATCATACGTAAGTATATTACAGAAATGGACACTCAATCAGTACGACATCATGGTAAAGCCGTTGTCTTTCCAAAATATAAACCCTCAATCATCTTGTTCGTTTGATCGTTTCTATATCTTATAAGTCGGCTGATGCTGTTTTATTGTGAGAGAAAAATACTATATCATAGTTGATAAGCATAACTGATACGATTAAACGAACATGTGAAAATACATACAAGTACTAGTTTTCTCAAACAGTATACATCGTCTTACCAAAGGAGGTCGAGAGGTCAAATCTTCCGTCAAATTTTGCACTTCCATGTAAATTGACGATATTTTCTCTCCTTTGCTCTCTCATCTGTCTCGGCATCTCTCCCACAATTTTTTTATGGGACTTCAGTTTGTTATAAATGATTGGAGTAGAGTTTGGTGACTACTGCTAGTAGAAACTACGAGAAGGAATGATTCCAGGCAGCAATCAAGGGACCATGTTCCCTGGACAGAAGAACTCTCCCTTTCGTTAACTTCAGTCTAAGAATTTATTAGTAGTACTATTCGACTTGGTCAGAGTGCAACCCAAAAAAAAAATCGCATGGACATTATCATAGCCAGGAAGCCAGCACAGGTATGGACTGCTCTCCTTGAAAAAAAAAAGAGAAATCGTATGGAGTTGATCGTAGCCACGGAGCATATTGCTGTCGTTACTATTTGTAGTCAACTTTGAGGCGACCAATTGCATGGCTGTCTAAGGCCTTGTTTAGATTGCAAGTTTTTTCACTCTCTCTCCATCACATCAAATCTTTGGACATATGTATGGAGTATTAAATGTAGATAAAAAAATAACTAATTATACAGTTTGATTGTAAATTACGAGACAAATCTTTTGAGCCTAGTTAGATCATGATTAGACAATAATTATCAAATACAAATGAAAATGCTACAGTGTCAAATACTGATTTCTAGCCTCAATCTAAACAAAGCCTAAATATGTTGAGTCATCACCTGACTTTAGTTGAAAGCCACAAGGACAGAAGAACAAAATAAGGCCGTGACGTCATCTTATCTAATATTGCCTCTGTCCCAGAAAAATACAATTATTTTGTTCTCAGTTAAAGTATCTTAAGTTTAATCAGATTTATGAAAAAAATCTAATATTAATCATATCAATAAGTATCAATATGTTTGCCATATCTACCTACTGTTTATTTATGAATAGATCACGGCCGAAAAACAACAGACTTGCAATGGCCCAGGCACCATTGGGCTGTAACAAATGGAATGAACAGGCCCAACGCGTGTAACGCACGCCCGTCTTAAAGAAAATGGAAGGTAACCCACGCCCATCCAACAAAAAGAAAAAATACGTTTAAAAAAAGAAAGAAGGAAAAAGTCGTCGCTTTGGTTCAATTTATCTCTCCAAACTAGACGACTATTTTGGCTACCTCAACTATAGAAACCTGTTATTTTCTCAAAATAATAATAAAAAAACTATTGAAACCAGTTGTTTTTTTCTCTTTAGGTGGTTTTCAAGGAGGTTTAGTCCAACGTGGAACCACATCAGACATGCACTTAGTCAGAGGCAATGTTGGCAATATTGTTCAGCCGCTCTAAGGGAGTGTGGTAGAACTCCACGCAGTTCTAGATTAAAAAACTGATCCGCTCCTAATTTTTTCAGCCAAACGCCCACCTCTGTGAACTCCAGATCCGCCAAAAACTTGGATCTAGCTCCTAGATCCACCAAATCCACGAAGCACCTCAACGAATGCTATGAAAACTCAAATTTCGTGGAGTTGGTGAAAATTACCCACCACTGTCAACCGTTACACAAACATACCAGTTTGATTTCTTTTTCTTTCGCGCTGCCTCCTGTTTTGAGTCCTTCCTCCATCACCGCGAGCGCCGCCGTGGCCCAGCCCGCTGCGCTTTACCGCTCCACCCTCGCCGCTCACCGCCGGCCCTTCCCATGCCTGTCGCAACCCCGCCTCCGAACCCTCCCCTCCGGTCGCTACCTGTTTCCGGCTGGTGCCGCCCTGCGACCTCCACCCTCCGCTTGGTGTCGGTGTTTCGAACCGCCGACTAGTAAATTTGTGTTTACGTGTCTGGGCCGGATAGTGTGCTTGGAGGACACAAGATTTTATACTGGTTCGGGCGGAATGTCCCATTCATCTAGTTTGAGTCTGCTCGTGTTTCCGGCACTTATTTGTAGTAGGGGTTACAAATGGGCGAGAGAGAGAAGGTCCCAAGTCTCTGATGGAATGATCGAATGGAGTTGAGTTTAATTGAACTCCGTCCCCCCCATGGGCGTCCTGCTTCCCCTTTTATAGATGAAGGGGAAGGCGCAGGTTGCACGAGAGAAAGAGAGAGAAAAGCAAGGACGAAGAGGGCCTCCGGGGTCGCGTCGTCCTTCATTCCCCCAACGTGGGTCCCACCGGTCCTATAGATGATGACCGTGATGGCTCCACGCCGCGACCCTGTTCGCCACTAGCGCTACACGCAGCTATCGTCAGCCGGTTGTGGCATCCCATTCCGTCCCAGCGGGCAGCATGGTCAACAGGTACCTCTAACGGAAGTCGTGTGGGGGGGGGGGGGGGTTAGGCAGCACAGTGTTGGTCTGCTCGATGCTGTCGGCAATGTGAGCTCCTAAGTATAGCCTGTCATGGCCATGGGCCACGTCAAGATGTGCCTACTCTCTTTCTGCTGTCAGAAGTTTGATCCTGGGTCCGTACTCTTATATCCATAGTGGTGGGAGATGGTGTGGGCCCCATGGGGCCTATGCTCCCACCCGAGACCAAATCTGTTCCCTTAGGGTCGGGCGAGGTGGAATCCCCCCTTGAGGGGTCGAGCGAGGTGGGCTCCCACCTCGAGGGGTCGAACGAGATAGAGCCCGCGCCCTCAGGGTCAGACAAGATGGAGCCCGCGTCCTTGGGGTCAAGCGACATGGAGTCCGCGCCCTTAGGGTCGGACAAGACGGAGCCCGTGCCCTTGGGGTCAGGCGAGACGGAGTTTTAGGATCTCTAGTATGCCTAGAGGGGGGTGAATAGGCCTGTAACAATTCAACTCAAACCGAAGTCAAATTCACCAGCGACACTGCCGCTCTTTGAGCACAGCACTACCACACCTGCAGGAGAGATTAGTTCACAGTTCAAAATCTGCCCAATGAAATTTAGATTGGGTAAATTTCTTATTTTCCTGCAGGGTGGTAGATCACAGATCGACAGCTGAAAGTGGTGGGAACACCACACACACAAGTAGATCGGCCTCAATCCTAGAATTCACCTCAACAACAACAAGAACACAAGCATAGCAACACAAGCATAGGATGACATAAGGATTTATCCCATGGTTCAGCTCGCCACCAAGGCTTACCTAAGTCCACGTTGTTGAGTCATACCACTAAGGCTTAGGGATTTGCAACCCTACCTCGTTCTCAAGTTAAGAGAGTGAACTCTTGAGATGATGGGTGATTTTACTTGCTACAGGAGGTGGTTACAAACCTCACGGGCTACCACACTAGTTGGCAAGCTCACAGGGCGATGCTCTAGCCGGCTAGGAGCCAAGCTCCAAGAGTAACAAACACAATCGTCGACCAAAACATGAACCAAGTGCTCTTTAGAGTTTAGAATCAATGGAGATGCTCTCTTATCAAGTTTTGGACCCTTATCCCTCAAGGGTTGATGGGGAAATCAATGGATTTGCTTGGGGGCTTAAGGTCAATAATGGAGTGAGAGAGAGAGAGAGCTACTGCTCTATTTTGAGTGTGCTGAAGTGAGGAAGAAGGGAGCAGGTTCGTTCATTGCCGTTGGGAAAGAAAGGGAAAGGTATATATAGCCCCCAGGCCCCAACGGTCACTTAAATCGTAGATAGCCATTGGGGAGAAAAAGAAAAGGCATATATACTCCAAGCCCCCAATGGACATTGCACCTAAGAGGTCGGGCGAGACAAGGTCCGCGGCCTTGAGGTCGGGTGAGACGAGGCCGCCACCAAATGGTCAGGCGAGCCAGAGCCCATAACCAAAGGGTCAGGCGAGACGGAGCCCGTGCCCAAGGGGTCGGGCGAACCGGAGCCCGCACCCAAGGGGTCGGGCGAGTCGGAGCTCATACCCCTCAAGACAGTAAGGATAATAGTGAAGTGTAGACTGTCTTGGCTATGAATTGGAGGATGCATATGGTTGTTTGAGCACTTGGTAGCACATATTAGCTTAAGCATTATGCCCCCCTTTGTAGTATGGCTTTTCCTATACTCAAATTCAATATATAAAAGAATTTAAACCTCCTTTGAGTTTGAAGCCATCTATATTTGTAGTTGGGGGCTCCTACGTTTCATGTAGCATCCTCAAATATAAATTCCCTGCTTGTCATCTTGATAAATCTCATTAGTTCTCTAATTGCGAGGTCATTATCACCAAAACCCACAATTAAGGCTTGTTTGCACTTTCAATCTCCCCCTTTTTGGTGATTGATGACAACCCAATTAGAGCTTACATAAGATATGAAATAAATATTGAGACTTTTTGAGCCATGGGTGTAGAGCTCCCCCTAAATATGTGAATAGAGAATTGAATTCTCAAATTGGCATAAGAAGCCAAGATTCATATTTTAGTGAAAGTGATGGGGCTCTCCCTATATCCAAGCTCCTATGGGGTGCTACATACTGTGTCAGGTATGTAAAACATGATGCAAATGACAGTTTATACACACATGTGCTTGCTGCTATGCAGTAGAGCCGCACCTGACTGTACGAGCAAGACAGAGTCAAGCACCACATAGCTAGCTCAGACAAAAGGATATGCAACCTAGCACAATAAGTTGACTTCTAATCCACACAACGATACATGTCCATATCTGATAAACAAAGAGTCAAATAGTAGCATTATTTCACAATTTAAAGTTTTGAGCAACTCTCAAACTTTCCACCTAGCGAAGACTAACACTCATCGAATAGGACATGAAGCGCAACTATTGCAAAAAGTTGTTGACCCCTCTAATTTTCTTCATTTTCTCCCCCTTTGGCATAAAGCACCAAAAGAGAGGAAAAGAAGAAAGATCAATACCTACTCGTCATCTCCCTAGATGTTAGTCCAATCAATATCATCACCTCCTGCAGTAGTCCTGGCACCACCATCACAATCATCGTCGTCGGAGTCAATACGTGCATGGCCCTAATGGTGAGTGGTGGTGGTGTAGCAAGTGGAACGAGTGGAATACCTCGGCTCCTGTCTCTAACAGTATCCCTCTAGGGTCTCATCCTAATCTGCTGCTCGTCCCTGCTGCTCCTCCTCATCATCTGAATCTGTGTCTAAGAGACTCGGAAGGTCATACTATGGAGGAGGTGGAATAGGAGGAAGTGATGGAAGGTCATGTCCATGCTGCTGATGTTGCTCAAACTGTGTCCCATACGCTCTGTCAGCTGCATAGGTGCACTTTCTGAAGATTGCCTTCAACCACTTGCCAAACTTCTTCATCTTGCCTCCACTTCGAGACCTAGAGCGGGGAGATTTAGGGATATCTACATAAGCATAAGAGCTCCCCGCTCCCTGAGTAGCTGCAGTAGGCTGGGTCTTCTCAATTTTGTAGACGGTGTGTATCCCATCCTTCGAAAAATAAAATCCAGTGACCCTCTCAATCATGAATATGAGGTAGGGGCATAGGTTAGACCCCTCCTCCCATCCTCCATGGTAAATCTCAATTCAGTCCACATGAATCTAGTGACATTGAACCTATCCCCACCTAGAGCGAATCTAGCCAACACATTTCTCACATAGCCATTAATATCTAAGGCTGCTCCATCCTTTGGGTTGATGGTGTTCCTGATGAGGTTGTTGAGGATGTAATAGAAGATGTGTAGACCACTCCTCTTGCCATCTACAATCCTTCTACCTCTCCACATGTAACTGATGTCATGGATCTCAGCTCGAGGCTCATCATGAATGTAAGTGTAACCTCTGTGCTCCTCCCTAAAGCCAAGAATCTGACTAAAAGTGATAAAATTGACTCGATAGTTCTGACCATCAATCATCCAGTGAATCTCATTAGAGGTCTGGTCATAGAAGTATGTGGCATGAAACTATGCAAGGACTTCCTCATTCCAGTTATACTGGAAACCCATGATGTCTGAAAGCTAGAACCTATCACAAATTTTGATCACCTTGTCAAACTCAATCTCCTCCTCCTGCGTCTCATTCCAATCAATATACTACATCTTGATTATCTTGGTTTTCTTGGATGCAAGAATGGCAGTGGCATAAAAGTTGGAATGAAACTCATTCCGGAATCTATAATCAATGCCCAAATCTTTGCGCACTGCATAGGGATTGATCTCCCTTATCTCTTCCACAAGCTTCCAACTCTTGGAATAGTTGACAACTGTATGCTGGCAGGAGTCATCTGGAGGTCTCATGATGATCTCACCCTCAAAATCTCTCATGTATCTGCCATCAAACTCAGAAAGATGTTGCGGGGTGTCAAGAATGGCATCAGTGGTACAACCTGTCATCTCCAGCCTTTCCTCATCTTCAATGTATTGCTCATGCCTCCCCTTGTCACCAAGTCCCCTTGGAGCTGCACTACTGCCTGCTGCAGTTGACCTCCCTCAACCGCGGCGAGGTGGATCCTTGTCTCTTTGCTCATTCATCTTACTTTTCCCCCTTCGGTCATTATCTCCACGCTCCATCTTCTCAACTAAGGATAGGACAGGAGAGGGAAGAAATTGCTCGGGCTAGGGGCAGTAGCAGCCATTAGCATCATTGAGGGAGAGCTAGCAGCTGCCGCGGCACTGCTAGAGATTGGCAATGCGTAGCCCAACGATGGCGACGGTACGGGCATGAGAGGGGAGAGAGGCACGGGCATCGGCGTTGGGTGAAAAGAGAGAGAGAGAGAGGGAAGGAAGTTACTGTGGTCTAAGGATAAGAGAAAGAATAAATAGGCCCTGTAGTAAAACCATCTGGGCCAAATCTCAATTGAGATTCAAAGTGCAGCACTGCCGCATGGCAGGCGCGGCACTGCCGCATGGCAGGCGTGGCACTGCCGCACTCCCCAAAATAGTGAGAGTTAGCTATATTCTATATGACTCTATCTATATTAGATATGGACACATGTCACCTATGTACCATGACCAGAAACAAATAATCATTACAGACCATGATCATGATACATAAGTTGCCTTTTATAAATCATTTTCATGCACAATATGAAAATTTTTAACTCTTTTGCCTAGATACTAGTTTATCAATCAGAGGCATGCTAAAATTAGAACCATGTTACAAGAATCAAGTATATTTAGCTCTCTACGTAAAGCACAAAACCTTGACTCATCAATGGGCTTTGTGAAGATATCGGCTAGTTGCTTTTCGGTGCTCACATGGCGAATTTTGAAATCTCTTTTGGTTTCATGATCTCTCAAGAAATGATAACGGATGTCTATGTGCTTGGTTCTAGAGTGATTTATAGGATTGTCTGCAAGCTTAATGGCACTCTCATTGTCACATAATAATGAGATTTTGGTAAAATGACATTCAAAATTTTGAAGGGTTTGCCTCATCCAAAGTAGTTGAGCACAACATGCACCGCCTGCAACATACTCGGTGTCGGTGGTGGAAAGGGCTACACAATTTTGCTTTTTAGAACTCCAAGACACTAGGGATCATCCAAGGAATTGACATGTCCCCAAAGTGCTTTTTCGATCTACTTTGCAACCGGCGTAATCAGAATCCGAATACCCAAGTAGATCAAACTTAGAGCCCTTAGGATACCACAAGCCAAGGTTAGGAGTGTGTACTCAATATCTTAAGATTCTCTTAACGGCCACTAAGTGACACTCTTTAGGGTTAGCTTGAAATCTAGCACACATGCACACACTAAGCATAATATTGGGCCTAGATGTGCACAAATAAAGTAGAGAGACGATCATGGAACGATATACCTTGGTATCCATGGCTTTCCCTTCAATGTTGAGATCAAGATGTCCATTGGTTGGCATGGGAGTTTTGATTGGCTTGGCATTCACCATGTCAAACTTCTTATGCATATCATGGGTGTACTTCATTTGGCTAATGAAAGTTTCATCCTTCACTTGCTTGATTTGAAATCCAAGGAAGAACTTCAATTCACCCATCATGGATATCTCAAATCTCTTGGTCATGATCCTACTAAATTCCTCACAAAAAGAATGATTAGTACTACCAAATATTATGTTATCGACACATATTTGGCACACAAATATATCTTTCCCAACTTTGTGAGTGAAAAGGGTAGGGTCGGCTTTGCCTATTTCAAAGCCTTGTTTAAGCAAGAATTCCTTAAGGCATTCATACCATGATCTTGGTGCTTGCTTAAGCCCACATAGAGTGCCTTTTGGAGTTTGTAGACGTGGTTGGGGAACTTGGGATCTTCAAAACCCAGTGGTTGCTCAACATAGACA